>NC_056729.1:834234443-834426943 GCF_019279795.1 Protopterus annectens | reverse complement strand
TGGCTATTATGTATAAAAAGAGATTAGGAATATAAAGGGTAGTAAGGGTAATAGGAGTAATTTTCCAGTGGAAGTGAAGACAGGAATAAAAGTTTGTAGTCTTATGATGACAGGAATTTAATAGTTGTCTAAACATCGCTATTAATGTCGTTGTTAAATCTAGCAAATGAATTATATATTCAGAATGTGCTGGGCAAAACTCATGGCCTAAGCTGGCAGGTTACACTACTATGAGTAAAGCATTGGACTTTTGTTTTATTGAATAAATAATTTTTAAACTTTGACCCAAATTCTTTGTAGGAGTTTAGTTCTTTTGAGGAAGTGACTAGAGATTTCCAGAAAAGAGAATCTTGAGTGCAGAAGTTGTGATCACTGCAATGTAGCCTGCTGTATATATACGTATATGCAAATATCTCATGCACAGACAATAATATTATTCTATCCTAAAAGTATATCAAAACAGTCATTCCCATAAAAAATGTTTAAGCTGTTGTTAAAAGTATCTAAAGTAGGGTTTGCTTTAATATAATTGGTAGTGTATTCCTGGGGTCAGCTACTCTCTCAGAGAACCAATCAGTGTATCTCTCATTCCAATACAATCTCCTACCTGCCCAGTGCTCCTGTATTACTTTTTGATAACACCAGGCATTAAAGAGACAGTTGTCTGTAAGTACCCTGTAGACCTGAATAATGGTGTTTGTATGGATGGACCATCTGAAGGGCATGACCACATTTTGTAAGAAGAGTTACTTCAGGACAAGTACCCTTTGGCAATGATGAACAAATTTAATTCTTTGAGATTAAATAGCTGAGACCTCAGAATCACGCTGGCACAAGCTGTGAAAGGTATATACCCTCAACAGTAACTTTTTTCATAGTCCAAAATGAAAGCTTGTGTAACTTTACTTTATCCTATCTATCTTGCATTGGAAGATAATGCCTATTTTATACAATATTTTTAAGTATTTGAAGTTTTTAGTAGTTACTAGCTTTTGATACCATTGATGTTTTCGTAAGCTGGTTATGCCACCGTGAGGGAAGTGATTTAAGTTTCTGACCTGCTGCAAACATCCTTGATTTTGTCTTTAAAGGGGTTAAAATAATGCATTTTACAAAACCAGTGTGCTAATGTCTTTATTTTTTAGGACTAGTTTTTATTCTGTGAGAGGGGCTGGATCAACATAACACCATGTTGTCTACAAAAAATATAACTGCAAGATTGAGAATATTGGTTAGGAATTTGTTTATGACAAGTAAGAATAGTTGAGACTATAATATAGAGCCTGAAGGCCACCTTTTGCCTTGGAAGAGTAGTTCTGATGTCAGATAGCCATTTTGACGGTAACATTTCTGCTTACAGAGCATCTAGGATAAGGGTATGCTCAATGGTATCAAAGGGTTTGATAAGGTATATAAATATGGAACATGCTAGGTAGCCTTTGTTCATATTTGTAAACATATAATCAGTGAGGGTACAAAGAAGACAATCATTTTATTTCTGTATAACCAAAAAGTGTATTAAACCAACTCATTGTGGCATGTTTCCTTGATGTAGGAGGAAAGTGGTAGGTATATCTACCCAGTAAACAAACATATAAACGAAAAATAACTAACATATTGAATAATTAATTAAATAAATAAATAGGCTTTTCTAATAGTCTACCACACTTTGGCAGGACTGATATGGACCTAAAGTCATACTTAGGAATTGGTATAGTGGTTTTAGTGAAGGATGTTACTAAGGGCTGTTTCTAGACTGAAAGCATAGAGCTGTGGAAGACAGTTTAAACACAAGATCATAAGTTTATAGAAGAATGCTAGGCTGTCATCCCCAATGGGATATTTTAAGGATAGCCATATTCACCTAGCTATGTTATCCCATTGACGTTTAACTATACTTGATATATATTTAATTAAATAATTAATTATTTACTGTGTCTGATACATGTCTGATAAGTGAACCAGTTTGCAATCCAGTGGACGTTTTAGGGATCTGTTCCTAATTTAGCAAGTTTTTTAACAATTCCTGAGTGAGGTGTTGCATTAACGTTCTTGGCCACGTCAGGTTAGGTAGTGTGTGCTGTCTTCCCTTCATCATTTCATTTGGTGATTAAATCCATTCATTTGAACAGGCATAACCTGTCTTTGACAAAACAAAACTGAGATGGGAGTAATGTTTGGAGGATTTCTATCAGCCAGAGCCAGTAAAGCTACATGGTCCAGTTATACCATGTGTGCATTGTGGCATGATGCACACAGGGTAGCACACCATTTTGTATTCAGTCAGTGGCTTCACAAACAAGGTAAACACAGTGCCATGCAAATTACTGTATGCTAATCAACCAATCCAAGATGGAAGAGCTATTCAATAAGCTATAAAGCAACCGTGCAGACTCAGTGTTAGTTTTTCCTGTGAATTTCAAAACCTATGGGATTACAGCCATGGAAAGAAGTCTACACAGAAACAATGTTAGGGGCTTCTGTTACTTTAGTTTATGCGCATGTGCAACAGGCTAAAATCTATGCTGCCACTGCTGACAGATCAAGGCCAAGAAAGAGAAGAGATTTCAGACCCTGGGTAACTTATCACAACCTAGATGATGTGGAAATTGTAGAGCCCTTGAGGGTTGATAGAGACACACTACAGGAACTCTGCAACATCTGTCATCCTCAACTCAGAGCCAGGGCAAACTGAGGGGAACACATCCCAGTGAGGACAAAGATATGTGTAACACTTAGAATCATAGCTACAGCTACCTTTTAAAGACCAACAGAGGACATGTTGGGGTGTCACAGGCATCAGCATCCAGGATCCTCCATGAGTTTTGGATGCTATGCTCCAACTTGCCAGTGACCACATATATTTTTCCTGTACTCCTGAGAGTAGGGTCAGAAATATGCAGGAGTTCTACCCTGTAGCACACTACCCTGAAGTACTGGGTGCCATTGATTTTACACATGTAGAAATTAAAGCATGACCCAGGGAACAGAGAAGACACTATGTTAATAGAAAAGGCATTCACTCTAATAACTGTCAAATTGTGTGTAATGCCAATGGAATCATCTTGAATGTGTGTGCTGGCAACCCTGGCAGTTAACCCTACTCACATATCTGGCACATCTAACTATCAGATGTTCACAGTGGGGATATCCCACAGGGCCATTTACTGGAGGATGCAGGTTATGCACTGGAAATGTAGTTAACAACACCCATCAGGAATGTATACACACACGGAAGAATGCATAATGAGGCACACACTCAAACTAGAAATATCATAGAGCATGTGTTCGGGCTGCTGAAGTCTTGGTTTCATTGCCTAGATACAACTGATGGAGCCCTGCAGTATAATCCATGGACATCTACTGAAACATTCACAGTATGTGCCATGCTACACAACATCATCCTGAGAAAACAGCTTCAGCAGGATCAACAAGGGGAAGGAACACAAATTCCACCACCAATGTCAGGGTCACCACAGCCACACACAGGTGAGGAATCAGAGCAGGAAACAGCAGCTGCTGTGGGTGTAGTCAGATTTAGGTGTGCTTAATATGCCTTCACATTGGCTAAGAGACAACACATAGCACACTCAGTCACCATCTAAGGGCCAAAAACCTTTCTCTCCTCCTACTGAAAAGTTCTAAGCCTGACCAGCTTTCTAAATTCTGAGCATTATTTTTGCCTTTGTAGCTGAAAAGAGGGTTGTTATATCTTGTAAAGTGATAATCTGCAGAATCATAATGCTATGTTTTGACATTGTTTCAGATCATTGATTGGATCCATATCGATGAAAAGTGTGGAATTTTCAACTGTTGAACTCCGAACTGTCATGAAGTTCCTATTACTGCAGAAAAAAACTCCAAAGGAAATACATGAATCTATGATGCAAACATTGAGTGACAAGTGCCCTTATTACTCAGCTGTGAATAAGTGGTGTGCAAACTTTCAACACTGAGATTTTGAGACTGAAGATACAGCAAGGTCTGGGAGGCCTCAAATGGTGTCATCTCTTAAAATTGTTGACCATGTCCAAGACCTGATTTTGGCAGATCAGTGAATATTGGCTAAAACAATTGCTTAGACACTACAGATATCCAGAGAATGTGTTGGATTTATAATCCATGAGCAGCTGAGTATGCAGAAGTTGTAAGCCAAGTGGATGCCCAAATGTTTGAATGCCAGTGAGAAAAGACTTCAAGTGGACACTTCCAAGTTGATTTTGCAGCATTTTCATCAAGCTTGACCAACTTTTTGGAACAACTTGTTACTGTTGCTGAAATATAGTTATGCCACTATGAACCTGAGACAAAACAGCAGTCCATACAATGGCCGCACTCAGGTTCACTAAGGCCAAAGAAGTTCAAGACCCAAAAGTTAGCAGGAAATATCATGACCACAGTGTTTTGGGATCAGGAAGGTGTTATAATGACTGACTGTCTTCCAAGGGGCCAAACAGTTAATGCAGAAAGGAGTTGACTTTTTGCAAGACAATACACCTGTTCACAAGGCTGGCAAAACAATAGATGTTTTGACAAAACTGGGGTTTAAGTGCATAGACCATCCACCCTACTCACCCGATCTTGTTACATCTGACTATTTCCTGTTTCCAAACCTTAAAAAGAGTCTGAAAGGGCAGCGATTTTTGAGTGATTTGGAGGTGAATGCAGCAGTAGAGCAGTATTTCAGTTACCAGATTTCAGACTTTTTATGGCAGGGTTACAGAAACTTCAGACATGACGTGCCAAGTGTGTTGAACTTTTGGGATGAATATGTTGAATAACTTGTAAGTTTCATGGCTTGGCATTATTCCATTCTTTGTCAGGCTTACAAATTTTCAGCACCCCCTTGTAGTACCATTGATGTCAGCCAATTCTAACAGCCTTTACCTCCCAATGTATTGGCTGTGTACTTCTTGCATCAGACAGTATCAATCCTGAGTTAAAACTGTTGCAACTGCTGGATTTACAAGATAAGTGTTGAATCTGGAATGTATTGTGTAATAATATGAATGACTGGCATATGCTGGCATTTTGTTACTTGGCAGTGTAAACAAGCAAAAGGTGGGATATATGTACAGAAATGACCTTAACATGTGAGAGCAGAAATTGATTTAACTTATATCTGTCCATTATTAAGAAGTAGGCCTAAGGTATCAAAAATTCACAGAGTCATACCTCTGAAAAGTAATGATGGTCACTGCATGTCCTCAGTTTAGCACCATACGTTTGTACTGGAAAATCATTAAAGAGAGAAGTTAGAAAGTAATGATACACATTTCAGTTTCAGACTTCACAATCTTCACAAGTTCATTTTCAATAAATATACAAAATTTTAAAATACTGATGCCCAAAATGTTTGATTCTATCAACTGTCTGACTTTCTGAGACCAATATAAAGTCAACGGTACAATTACCAGTTCAACATCACAAATGTAGCTATACTAAGCACTAAGTCAGCTTTGCACCTTGTGCATTAGACACAACGCTTATGTATGCCAGAATCCAAAAGATACAAAACAGGGATATGGCACAGTTATCATCACTTGCACAGGGTGTAGGGGGAAGCAGGAAGCCTAGGCTACAAAAAAGGTCAGTGAGTTTTTGTGAGTAAGAAACAGAAGCAGGCAGACATTTGGATAAACCAAAGATTGACCAGTGAGGCAAAATGAGTTTTGTTTCTATCAAAATGAGTTTTAAGCTTCATGGCTGAACCATGTAACTGTTGTGTGTGTGTCTGTAGGGGTCCTCCAGGTGAAATTAGGGAGTGTCTGCATGACCACACCCAAGCTCTGTGCTAGCTCTACATCTTGGTATGTCAGAAAAGTGTGAGCCATGCATGGTAGAGGTGG
Source organism: Protopterus annectens (assembly GCF_019279795.1). Taxonomy (NCBI): domain Eukaryota; kingdom Metazoa; phylum Chordata; order Ceratodontiformes; family Protopteridae; genus Protopterus; species Protopterus annectens. The sequence goes on along the minus strand of NC_056729.1, from coordinate 834,421,094 downwards.
AAGTTTATTGTCGTTGTCCTCAACCATGAAAACTGGCTCTGCCAGGAGTTGCAGTGGCATGTCCCTAACCACTGTCAGATGCATTGCTGCTACCTGAGTGTGACTGATGTCTGCTGGATGAGTTTCACAGGACCATGACACCATGGCCTACCACATCTGGGTGTGGACAGCTCACCTAGTGATGGAGCAGTGGATGAACTGCCACTATGGGGGCATGATTGAGCATGTCCACATCAGCTAACAACAGATGATGTGGCTGACCTATGCCCACAAAGATCCTGTTCCCCTCCCAGCAGATGATCCATCAGAGACACCATTCATTCCACGTCATTCATCCGATCCACTGACTTGGCAACATGGTGGAGACAGTCATGCATGTCAGCCTGTGCCACAGCTACAACCCTAAACATTTCTATGGAGCACCTATAGGAACATGCATTTGCCTCCATGACAGCCCTAAGCATACGTTGAATGGCACGGGAAGAGACACCTTTTTCAGGTGGAGGATGGACACCAGGCCTCCTCTGAGCACCCCTAATAACCCTCTTGCACAGCACCTCACTCACACTGTGTCTACAGCCAGAGTCAAGAGGCACTGATGTCACAGTAACCACACTTCCCTGATCAGTTGTCTCGTACTCCACCTGTCCAATATTGTGGGCTCACTGGAATGGGTAGGGGTAGTCCTACTGGCTGCGTCCAATGGAATTTCAGGGGATGGCTGTATGTCAGTCTCAATGTCAGATTCAATCTCTGCATGCTCTGACTGTGCCTCCATTTTGCAGCACCATCATCAGAGTCTGCTATCCTCTGACATCAGGTAGTAGAAGTCCCACACTTCGATTGTTAAGATAACCTGTGATGATAAGCAACAAACACAGGAAAAATTAATACTTAAACTACTATACTCCAATTTATGCTAGCACAATATCAGTGCTGCCACTATTAGACAGTACAGCAATACACACAACAGTCCTGATATCAACATCACACACTAAAATATTTCTTTGAATTGCTCATCTGTACCGACATAAAAATATTTGGCTTACTATATGCAGATGATGGTATCCTCTGCATGGCAGATGGTTCTGGAAGAAGTTAGCAAAAGATAAGGACAACATCATCATGATTAACAGTAACACAGGGGTAATACCTTTTCCCCTTTATATGTCCATTAACTATACTTTCAACAAGAACTTGGATGACAACTCTAACCTAAGCTAATCAGTCAGAATGTGTAGTTAACTGTAGCAATCTTCAGTCCCCACCAAAACATTTTTATGAAGCAGAAGTAACATATTGATTTAAATTGTTTTACTGTACAACAGTATTCAACAACTGAGATATAAAAGCCTACCTGGAAGCTCTTCCTGGGACATGTTTGCTGTCCCTGAAACAGGACATGCTGCTCTGCACTTTCCTGGGAGCTGTTTGGATCCCTGACAGTAGACAGGAACTCTTCATTTGGTGTTAGTGTTGGGTCTGTAGCAGCTCCCCTGGTACCCATCTGATCATGGCTCACTGTTGGTGCTCTCCTCCATGCAGATGAGATTATGTCAGTGGCCCAATGGCATACCTGGTCATATGTCCTGCTGTAGACACCCATGGAATTAACATATGTGACAATTTGCTGTCAAATCTGCATTCTGTGTAATATATCTCCACGTCCCCTTTCCAGCCAGGAAAACACACTGTTGCCTAAAAGTGTCAATAATAACCTGATTTTCAGCATCAGTGAAGGGTGTCCTAAAAGGCAACAGAAGGATAATACACATAAGTAACTACAAAATAAATGTTCACAGATAAAACAGAAAAGGTAACATTTCAGTATTGCCCACTGGAAAGACATAAAACAGTGTAATGAATTGAAATACGAACAACAGGCTGGATGCAAAAAAGGAGAGCAACAATAGCAACATATGCTTGTTTGTGCCAAAACAGAAATGCAGCTTTGCTCCTTCCAAAAGAGCAGGCAAATAATAGATATTGCTAACAAACCATCTTTGAAATGCTAAAATTGCTATCAAATCAACTGTCCCTGAAACATGTCTACAAATTTAACACATAACATTCCATTTTAAGGTATTGCTAATCATGCATACCTGTGAAATGTCCTGACAAACTTGCCCATGGCATCAGTACACTTCTAACTAATGTATACAGATAAAAGTGTAAAAGCCTTTGCTACAGATTTTTCTTAATTACATTCTAACAAATGTAGTATGTAGCTGACAAAATGTAAGCATACCTTCTCAAGTTAATTAATTCTCTGTGTAGATATATCCCAAAGTAATAGCCTCTTTCCTGTGTTCTCCACAAAAACAAGTCTCCTCACCTTCAATTTTTCAAGCTACACAGTTGCCTTTTTATAGTGTAGATTCAGGGCTGTTAGCATGGTGAAGATGCAAATCAGATGAGATTTCATTAAAATTGCTGAATCCCAAATACTTGGCTCCATGTATCTCATTGAAACATAGTGCATGCACTCCCTCAGTGTCTGGTTTTAATGCATTGCAACTGTGAATTATTACGGGCTGGGAGAAAGAAAACACAACAGCACTGCAGTCTGCCCTACATCCAGTGGGTGTCTCAAATTAGACATACAAAGTGCTGGATGTAATGTTGGAAATGTAAGTAAGTAGCGCACAATTCACAGGTTCTGTTCATTAACACTCAACCTCCCCTTCATTTCTTGGCAACTGCATATGATATTATTGTCATTTAATATCCTCTCATGTTTTAAGGACAGTGATATAGAATGGCTTACAGACTACATGTCTCAGATTACTTGTCAGATGAGAGAAGAATGGCCAACAAGCAAGACAGAGCTGAATATTTGCAAACAATAGTCATAACTAGTTGTGTGATCACTTAGCGTACTGCATCCAAAATAATAAATGTACAAATAACAGTTGTATGGTTTCATGTTACTGTAGATGATGTTGTAGTTAGTTGTATGCAGAATAATTTCATTTCTTTGCTGCAAACCAGTTTGTGTGGCAAAGAGGAATAAGGCACCCTTTCTGTGCTCTGAAGGTTCATTTGAGTGAAAGTTCAATTCCAGACCTATGTAGAAACATCTCATGTGTATTAATATTTTCTAGTGTGTATGTCATACATTGTTTTCCCTCATTTCAAATACTTGTCCTTTTTTTCTTTTTTTTTTTGGGGGGGGGTGTGGTGGGGCCCAGTATTTGCGATGTGCCTCAGCGCAATCAAGGGAAATGGAGGAAAATGAATGTCAGGTTTGGTTGCGCTTATCTCGTTTGCATGAAGCATAGCAGTGCACAAGCAGGACCAGTGCACCTCCCAAGAAGCAGACAGAACATCTGTAAAAATTCTGTCTTTAAAACGACAATGTCAAAAACAAGGTATTGTTGTAATTTCTGTATTTGATCAAGCAAGTGCACTTAGCATCATTGAGTGGCATTGTGCAGTGGTTAGCAGGGTTCCCAGCAGCTGCAGCCATCTAACACCTGCAGACAAGACTCAGACAGCAAATAATCAAAAACAGATACATTCTATTAATTCTGCTGGACACTGTGCAAGCACCCTAAGCATTTTTGTGCAGCCATTAACACATGGACCTTAAGAATGGTTGGGAAACAAGAAATTTCAGATAACTAGTCCTGTGGCAGTAGGTGTAAGTGTAGGGCTGGAGTACTGATGGTCTTGGGTTCTAGAACAGGGTGTGCAACCTATTTTTACTGTTGTGACAATGCAGTTTATAGCAATGAAATGAAAAATAGAAAAGTGTTATTTTTACATTCTTGTGGCAACAGGTGTAAGTCTAGGACTGCCATAAACATGGTTCTGAGTTGTAACACAGGATATTCCAGACATTTCTACTGTTGTTCCACTTCCCATTATATTCACTCTCACTTACAACACTTTAGATAGTGAAGTTGATATGTATGAAAGATGAGACACCATTATTGTGTTTTCAGAAATATGACTGAAGGTGTACTGTCTACTATATTTCTGTAGGTATAATTCTGCTATCTGGACTTGCATGGCCTTCAAAATTAACTAAGACACAACTACTGGATCTATATCCAATAACCTTGTCAGGTCACACACATAAGTGTGTAACAGCTCAAACTGCCACCTGCATTTATGTATGATTCCTGACTATGTCAGAGCTGAACTTCTTCTGTGGCAAAGATGGAAAATCAACGCTGTAGAAGAAAATGTTTTGTCCCTTATGCTTAGGTTTGAATCTCACACTGCAAAAGTAAATTTTCCTTAGTGTGTAAAAACAATAAAAAAAAAAGTCTCATTACATTTATGCCCCCAGTGCATGTCTGCAAATATAACTCACCTCACAGGTACCTTCCAATTTCCAATACATATTTCCAGGCTACATCAGTATACACCCCTCAAACTAAGGCCAAGTGTCAGATTAACCTTCTCTTTTCAGTTATTCAGTTCCTCCCTGCTTGCAACTGCTGCCCTCCACCTAACATTAGACAAATGCAGTTGGCATCATTGCTAGGTTTGCACACTACCAGTTAATGCAATCTGGAATTGGTGGGAAAGGATCAGTTTCCATTGCTCTAGTTCAGCTGGTAGACATGGCTGGCACTGGAGATGATGGCACACACTTTAAGGCACAGAGGTGGGGTGTCCAGGAGTCCAGGATATTTACTGGACTCCTGGTAAACACCACAGCCAAAGGCCTATTCTGGCTCCCAGTACAAGTCCGAGGTGTGGAATAGTTTGACCCAGGCTGTATCCAGTGCCTCTGGCATCCCACATACTGCAGAGCAATGTAGGTATCATTTTAATGACCTACATAGGAGAAAAAGGGATATTCTCAACTGCTGTTTGCAAGAATTTGAGACTGTGGACATCCCACAGCTGTGTTAGTACGACAATAAGAGAGTACTTCTACTTCATAGAAAGATAAATATAGGAAAGACTGGTATGCATAATGCTCTTCTGATCTTTTCTGTTCTTTCCACAGCTCCCGATGAACATGAGTTCAATCAACAGGCTCATGTTGCTTGATTGGAGAGACTGGGGGAAGCAAATGGTATGTATGCAGCAGAAGAGAAGTGTTATTGTAGTATTAAAAGTTAAAGATAGCTTGTTTAGTCTTTTATACAGTTATATCAAATTGAGCATGCATTTCTCAACTGTAAAAGCAAGTACACATACATTAGTCTGTAGCACAAACCAATTGTAAGAGTCCAATATTAGACTGTAGTCAGAGGTTGTTTGTTAAAATACCATGATTCACAATTATACAATGCTGTCAATTCTTCAATAATATTTATATTAAATTAAAAACTCTATACTAGTGGCACAAATGCCCTGCTGTAAAGTGTAATCGGTATAACTGGAACATGCATATGTGCAATATATGCACATTTCAAGGATTAGATTCATCAGTCTGTAATATAATGTGTATCCATTAGGATGTAAACTTAAATGTAAAACTGCAGATAAATGAGTTGTATAATTGTATTAATGCATTGTGTCCCACATATGGCACTAATTTTATCTCTTTTTTTTCTCTCACCAAACCCTTATCTCTCTCTTTTTATTTTCTGGTATGTGTCATCAACATATTTCTATGTCATCCATGTGTACCGCATCACTAAATGCTAAACAGCACAGCATGGTAGGCCAGCTCCAGTGCATCACCCTGCCCATACTCTATCGTCTCCAGCACCGATGCCAGGCATGTCCTGGAGCCAACCTGGCAGTACTGCCTCTGCTGACCATGCACTACCTGTGCTCTCAGGTAGTACTGACCCACAAGCTGGTGCAGTGGTACCTTCCGGGAGCAGTAGCAGAGGCAGTGATTTCATCACCTGTAGGGAGTCTCCAGAGATGGTGCATACAGTCATGCGCTACAAGATTAGTGTACACCTACACCAGATGGAGAGGCTGCTCTCCATCATGGTCCATAGGAAGAGGAAGAGACATCAAGCACTTCAGCTGCCAGAGGAGTAATGAGACGGTAATGGCAGTCCAGTGGGTGAGGACTCAATTCTCACTGTCTCCAAGCTTGATGCAAATGAGCCTTGTCCCCACCTTCACACCAATCATGGTGTCCCCCAACCTTTTGTGCTCATTACTGTCCCTGTCTCGGCTTGTTTGTCTTGTATGTTTGCATTTGCTTCCCCACCTATCCAACTTACTTAACCCAGACATACCTACATCCCTTAGCCAGCAGTCCTCTCTTACTGAATTTAAGAAAAAAATGGGCATCTGTCCTACAAAAAAAAAAAAAAAAAATCATCCCATACATAGCTCTGTATTTCACACACTTGTCTTTTTCACACACTTGATTCAGTCCAACTGGCTATATAACAGGACTGCATCATTGTTACCTCACTTTGTGGAGGTGACAGTCCAAATTCAGTTAATATTCTGCACATATTTTCAGTTTACACTGTTAAAGAAATGGATAGCTATGGTTCTTTCCTACCACCCTCCTGCACATTCCTGTATGGATTTCCCTTTGTTCCTCCCCATGCTTGCTCCCCATTTCACCTCTTTCCTATAACCCCATTTTAACTTCTTCAATCTGGTCAAAAAATAGAATCACACACAGCACACATAAGCACCAGAAAAAGCAATGGATCCCACCACTTTTTCTGCTCTCTGGTTGCGCTGAGCTTTGAATTGTGCACCAATGTGCAGCCTCAGTGAGCAGAGGTAAAATGTTGCAGTTATCTCTGCTCAGTGCTGATTAATCCTGCTGTGCTATGCCAACACACTGCAACACATGTACTATAAAAATGCATGTCATTGCATTATCACTGTTTATTTAAAAATCTTTAAAATTATTAGATACACCTGGATTTGTGACCAGTATCATCTGGGCTCAAAAAGAAACATGTTGATGCATTTACACCTGCTGCCGCAGAGTCAGTTAAGCAGCAAGTGTGTTTCATAAACTCAGTGCAAGCTCTCATACTTTTCACAATGCTGATCATGTTTGTACACTGCTTAACTATGCACAAACATGGAAAATGTTGAAAATGTGTATCTCACATGTGCAAACACTTTGCCGACCATTTTGCAAACTCGCTGCTCACTACACTATGGAAAAGTAAATATTATGTATTACTGCTGTCTACTACTGTCAGACTGCGGTGGTGGTGCTGCAGTAACGTTGTCACCTCACAGCAAGACATTGTGACGTTCGATTCTCAGCTAGAGCGTCTTCTGTGTGGAGACATGCATGAATGGGCGTACCTTCAGGGCTGGCAAACTCGGCACATAAAAAATCTACTGCCAATCATTAATGGATCGGAGTTCCACTGTGGTGACCCCTAACCGGGAAAAGCCGAAAGACACAAACAAACTGCTGTCTACTGTCCATTTCCTGTCTATAACATGAAATTACATGTTGAAACACAACAAACTGAAAGCTCTCTCTAACAATATGTCACAAATTTGCAACACAGCCATGTCTTGCCTCCTCTGTGCAAACACTTTGCGGACCATTTTGCAAACTTGCTGCTCACTGCGCTATGGAAAAGTAAATATTATGTATTACTGCTGTCTACTGTCCATTTCCTGTCCATGACATGAAATTACATGTTTGAAAACAACAAACTGAAGGCACTCTCTAACAATATGTCACATATTTGCAATAAAGCCATGTATTGCCTCCTCTGATGCACTACAACTCTGGTGTTTTAGTAGTTTTTCTACACATGTATCACCTAAAGTACAGAAAGTAATATCAACTGTATGATATGCAATGCATATCAATCTGGTGAAATGTAGAGCTAGAATTACTGACCAAGCATAAAAAGCCTTACCTGCAAGGCTAGGGAAGGAATCAGCATGGATCTTATCCAAAAGGACAAAGGTGACCTTCAACACACTTGGCATGACCTATTTTAGTTTTGTCAAGGGTATATCTTGCTTATTAAACCTAATAGACATCTTTGATACTAACCCCAAAGATCAGGATGAGGTAAAACAGGACACACTGCCTATGTTGAGTCATCTAAGGCCTTTGACAATATCCCCCATTCAGGTGACATACAGAAAAATCTCTCATCTGGAGATTAACCCATGCATTATTAGAAAGATAGCCAACTGGCTCACTGACAGAACACACACTGTCAAAGTCAGGGATTGCACCTCCACCACTAGACCACTTACTAGTGGAAAACTGCAACATTCTGTGCTGGGCCTTCAAATGTTTGGAAACTATTTCTCTGACATCCAGGGAAAGGTAGATGGCCTCTGGCTTACCAAGTTTGCAGATGACTGTCAACTGGACGCAGTCATATAAAATCCTCCAACTATGTTAATGTATTACAGAAGGGTCTGACACAGACAAATTATTGGCGCCAAACTCACGGACTGAACCTTAAAGTAAAAAATGCCTCATTGTCCCCTTTGGCAATGAAGTACCCCTGAAAATTATGATATACACAGCACCCCTATTAGCTCAAATACAGTGCTGGGAGACTTGGGAAACCATTTTTATAGCAATCTACACTTCAATCTCTATGTGTCTATAGTGGTGAGACACACAGTCTGCATTGCACACTTCATAAATAAGGCCATCACATCCAAGATCAGGGAGGTCCTAGCTTTGCTGTACTCTACCCATATCAGAACACTAAGTCAGTACAATGCTCCCTTCTCTCTATACCTCACCAGACACCTGCAGAAACTCGAAAAAACATAGAGGATTTTGACCAGGAGAATCCAGGACCTCCAAAATAGGACATACATGGCATGCCTGAAAGACTTGCCACTATACTCAGTATCATGCAGACTGCAGAGAGTTGACCTATGCCTGGCCTACAGAACAGTTTTAGACCCAGCCTTACTGGAAATGCTGGAAATTTGCAAATCAAGTGGGACAAAATTGACTTGCTCCAGGGATCTCAACCTAGCCTGTGACATAACCAGAACATGCTGGGGAGACAGATATATCTCCCAGTGATTGTCACTCCTCTGTAATGAGCTCCTACTGCATGACTGCATGTGAATAATTGCTTCTCAATGACCCTATTCAAGCCTACCCTTGACAACTGGCTAGGTAATTGTAAATTCACCCCTGGAGTCGCACCTATGTCCCTCATGGGCAGGGCCACTTGCTGCTGATCACAAAATTACTCTGCTAACAACGAGCAACTAACTATACTAAATAAGGGTACTTGTTTTTTTTACATGTATAGGCTTATAATCAACATTGGGCCATTTGGCTAATAACCTCCTTTGAACCTATGAAGCTATGAACCTATACAGGCCTCACAACATCTTCTCTCCAACATGCCCTGCTGATGCCAACCTCTATCTCAGATGCATTTTTTCCCTTACCAGCACTCCTGTGTAACTGACTCCCTCCCTTGCAGCTACTGTGATTTTATCCATCCTTACTCATGCCTATAAATACTCTATTCTGATAGTACCCACACTACCATCCTTTACTTCTCCTCCACATATTCTGACAACCATGGATGGACAATTTCCTGTGGTTTCTCCTGCTAGTCATGTTGATATGGGCTTCCTCAGGCAGTGTGGCAGCTGCCTCTTGTACATGGACAACCCTCTTCTTCTACCATCTAGGAGCACAATATGTGAGAGATGCAACTACATTAAGAACCTAGAATCCTTGCTGTCTCAATCACAAGCCAGTAACTCTGACACTGAGAAAGTTGTCTGCACAACCACCACAAACACCACAGCTCTAACACCACCCACACCTATACAGTACATTCCTACATATGTGAAGGTTCTCTTCAAAAACATACCTAAACAAAAGAGACCTCCAAGGCACAAGCACACACACACACATCACACACAACTGCACCAAGCACCACACATAGTAAACATGCCTGTGTCTCACAGCGTCTAAGGCCCAGCCACAAACCCAACATACTAGTCATAGGAGACTCTATCATGAGACACACAGATGTGCCCCTCACCAGGCTAGACAAGGGGAATGTCACGGGAAGTTGCTTGTCAGGTGCTAGAATCTGCCATATCACTCATGCTCTCAAGTCCCTTAACAATAGGTACTGTTATGGCTCTGTCATAGTCCATGTTCTTGTAAATGACTTGAGATGTACCTCTCTGGACTATATGAAGAGGGACATGATTGAGCTCGCTGAATATGTGTCCCAGACAGGTGTATCCCTAGCCTTAAGCCGCATCCTACCATTTCCCAAAATGATACCTCAGTACAAACAGAAAATTATTGACTTTAATAATTGGCTTAGCTTCTGGTGTCATTCCATGGGGATCCAGTACCTGACAGCCTGGGAGGACATGATTGACAGACTACAATGCTTTGCCAGAGATGGCTTCATCTGTCTCCCCTGGGCTTCAGGCTCCTGGTAAAGGCTCTTGCCTCTCCCATAGTGTCTTTTTTAGGCAAAGTCATGAGGACAAAATCATCAATGTGAAAAAGTCTTCTAAATGAAATTTAAAGGTCATGCTGTTAAATGCTAGGAGTCTTAACATGAAACTGCACTCATTGCAAGCAATCCTTGCCCTGGAAAATGCTGACATTCATGCAGTCACTGAAGCCTGGTTCAAAGGTGCAGAGAGCACCCCAGCCTTACCAGGTCACTTGTCCTACCATACTTTTAGACCCCAAACAGAGGGCTACAAAGCCAAAGGAGGTGGCATTTCAATATTTATCAAAACATATCTCCAGACTGGTCAAACAGTATGACACACAGGAGACACTCCAGTTGCAGTTAACTGTTGACATAACACCTATTAAAATCATAGCTAGCTACAGACCCTAAACCATGACTCAGGAAGCCCACTACACCTATCTGGACTTACTTGAATCGATCAAGATTCAACCCTCTACCCTGATCCTGGGCAACTTTAACTACCCAGGCATAGAGGGAAAGACCTATTCTAGCTCAAACATGAATGCCCAGAGATTCCTTGACTTTGTCAATGCCAATTCATTGAATTAGCTAGTCGACACCCCCACAAGAGGTGAAAATATTCTTGAACTGGTACTAACCAACATGAGTAGCCACTGTAGCACCCCTACAATGTTATCTTCCTTGTAAGATCTGACCATAAAGCAATCACTTTCAAAGTCACCATCTCCCCTGAACCCTCCCCCTCTTGCCAGGGTCAAACAAAAAAAACTTTTCCAAAGCTGTCTACAACCTCTTGAGAGCAGGTATAACCAGCTTTACAGCCACCATCCCTTCAGGTGAATCAAGTATTAATGTCCAAGCCTACACAAAAAAAAAACAATATGAGCACCTATATAGCTGCATGGACTCAGCAAAGCAATACCTGACAGGACCAAATCATCTTCCTCAAGGAAGAGTAAACCTGTCTGGTGGACAGCAGCAATAAACAGAGTCTATAATAAAAGGAAAAAAATTCTGCCCAGGACCAAGAAGGAGCAGGTGACAAGTTGGAAGCTATCTCTTCTTTGTCTGAGTAAGCAAATAAGATTATTGGTGAAATCCTATAAGGCTAATTTCGAGTCCAAATTGGCCACACTCACTAAGGATAATCACAAGGCCTTATTCACATATGTCTACAGTCTCAAAGGTTACTCCCAAATCTGCTCTGAATTGGTGGTCAAGAATACCACATACACAAATGCCATAGATATAGCCAACCTGCTTGCAGACATGTTCAGTGAAAACTCCACCCCCTGTCCCCCCATCAATACACCAGGACATCCCCAGCACCTGCCCCCCTCCCTTCATCACCAAGGAGCACGTTATTAATGCCCTCTCAAAGGCAAAAAATACAGCCTCCATGGGGCCCGACAACATTTATTATTTATTTATTTATTCATTTGCAGTTTGTTTTCCAGGATAGTCCATTGGGCTGAAAGGAACTCATTTTTCAATGGAGTCCTTGGGAGAAATGCTCCAGAGAAGTACAAATACATAGTACAGAAAGAGCACAAATCCATAATATACATTTCAATTAAATGTTAAATACATATTTTGTATAGTACAAACCCATATTGCACAATTCAAATAGATGTTACATAATACAGAAATAAAAAAAAATATTTCATTAGGGAAATTAAATCAGGCTAATTCAGTTTTTTTAGGTAATTACAATAAGGTAATTTTTAGTCACTGGTTGAATATGTCCCAAGGGATGTAAAACTTTAGGAGGAAGTGATAGGCAACAAAGTTTGGAAAGTTAGGAAGGAAGTGTGGTAGAATTAGGTTGGATGAGAGCACGAGCATTTCTGTTGTGAAGTAAGGTGCGAGTGCAGTGAGGTTTTAAACAAGGAGAGACTGCTGGTGGTGCAGATGGGAGAAGGGAGAGAGTTCCAGAGGCGTGCAAGAGAAAAGGACATCAGTTGATTCCCAGCAGGATATGTTGGTTTATGCAATTTAATTAGGTTTTGGGAATTGGATCTTAGGAGTCTATCTGGCTTATGCATTTCAAAGGTATTTGCTAGGGAGGGGCAGAGAGATGGGTTATAAATAAGTTTGTGTGCTTGGATGAGCTAGGTATATGTGAGGATGTTTGGTAATTCTAGCCAACTTAGTTGGTGAAGGGAATCACAGTGGTGAGAATAGGATCTATGACCTGCCACAAATTTGGATATTTTGTTATAACAAGATGAGAGTTTTGTTTTGAGTGAAGATTGTAGGCTGGTTAGGATAGATGCACTATATAAAAGGGATGGGATGAGGTATGTATTATCTAATATAACCTGGTGATGGGAGAGATAAAGCAACTGTGGCAGTAAAGCATACCTAATTTTTTTATAGGTTTTTTTGATATTTGCTTGTAGATGCTTATCAGATTTTACTTGATTGTCAATGATACTTCCTAGTAATTTTGTGTCAGAGACTAGTTCTAGGGGTTATTATTATTGCTGGTAATTATGAAGGATTGTTTGTCTAGGGAAAAGGCTTTGGATGCATTGAATAACATAAGTTTTGTTTTGGTTGCATTAAGGGCTAGATGGTTGTTGATCATCCAATGTTCAGTTGAAGAGAGGGTGGCTTGTGTTAGATTGTTAAGAGCTGTGATGGAAGGGGAGGAACAGATTATAGTAGAATCATTGGCATATTGGATGCGACTGGAGTTAGGAATGGCTTGGAAGAAATCATTTATGAATATGTTGAATAGTAGAGGGCCTAGAATGGAACCTTGGGGGATGCCTGTGGATGTATTAAGGAAGGGTGAGTTAGCTTTTTTCCATTTAACTGCTTGTTGCCTGTTTGTGAGATAGCTTGAGAATGACTGAGTAGAGGAAGGGTCCCTGGCTGTGTCCTACATGAACTCAGGCAAGAGCTCTCAGCACCACTAAGCACCCTGTTCATCCATAGCCTGTGTACCACCTTCTTCCCAGCAGAATGGAGGACAGCCACTGTCATCCCTCTGCACAAAGGTGGAGTGTCTTCTGACCCAGGCAATTATAGGCCCATCAGCCTAACTAGCATGATCTGCAAGACCATGGAACACATTATCATGGACCTTATAAACAAGGACACTGGCAACCTCCAAAAGCTTGATCCCACATGGTTTAGTTTTGTCAAAGGGAGATCGTGCCTGCTAAACTTAGTCCCCTTCTTCAAAACAGTCACAAAAAACATGGATGAGGACAAGACAGTGCCCACCACCTACCCTGACCTAGCCAAAACCTTCAACACTATTCCCCACTTGGGCGTAATAGATAAACTCTCCCAGCTAGGCATCAACCAAAATGTTATCAGATGGGTAGCTAACTGGCTCACTGATAGAACCCACTCAGTCAAAATAGGGGAGGCCGCCTTTAATAGTAGACCTGTTACAAGCAGCATACCCCAAGGATCGGTCTTGGGGCCTCTACTGATTGGGATATACTTTTCTGAGGTGCAAGCCAAAACCAGGGATCTGTGGCTGACCAAATCTGCAGATGACTGCAGTTTGGGCACTGTCATAAATTCTCTTAGTGATGGGAACATCCTCAAAGAGGGCCTTAACCAAACTAATGACTGGTGACAGAAGTATGGGCTCAAACTGAATGCCAAGAAATGCATCATTATCCCCTATGGGGAAAATGATGTCTCCACTAATTATCACATTAATAACAATGTACTAAGCATGCAATGAGTCATGAGGGACTTAGGCACCCAAGTTGATAGCAACCTGACTTTTGACCATGTTGCCTCCATTGTATGGAAGGGTTTCTACATGGCCCACCTCATAAGTAAGGGTATTTCATCCAGGAACAAGGAGGTAATAATATCCCTGTGCTTCTCCATTATCAGACCCATTATCAAGTACAATGCTCAGTTCAGCATGTACCTTGCCAAGCACATGCAGCAGTGGGAGAGACCACAGAGGTTCCTGACCAGGAAAATCCAGGGTCTCAAACACCTGTCCTATACAGATAGGCTAAATACCTTGTCCCTCTACTCAGTCTTGTACAGACTGCTCAGAGGTGACCTGTGTCTGGCATACAAGGCCATCTAAGACTTGATGGAGTTGCTGCATATCCGTAAGTCAAACTCCACTCATGCAACTAGCATGCAAGGTCTCAACCTGGTCTGTGACATTAATAGAACTTGGCAGAATAAATTTGTATCCCAATGACTCCCAATCTGTGGAATAAACTCCCTCTCCAAGTCAAGCAGAGTACCTCACTAGCCCTCTTTAAAAGGAACCTGGACAACTGGATGGGAAACAGAAAATATACCCCTGGGGTCCCATCTGTTTCCCCTGCTGGACGGGGATAACAGGTGCTGACTTTGTGGGAACATGGGTGAAATTCTTGGCTAGGCGTATAAGGGCCTCCAGGCTAATAGCCAAGTATCATCCTATGAACCTATGAACCTATAAGTTGACCTGCAGTCTTGAAAAAGCAAGATGTGTGCTGTGGCACGTGTATAAAGTACTGAGTTCTGTAGTCTGTGGAATTAGAAATATCAAAGGCAACTGTGAAAAACACCAACACAGAAGGAAAAACAGTTTATTTAGCGCTTTCATCCGACAAATGGCTGGACTTCCCCAGAATACAAACCAGACACTGAACAAGAATATAAATACCCACTCAATTAAAGTCAATAGCACTAAGTAATGAATTTATTGAATAATTGATTCTTGATGCACAAAGACAAAATTAAAGTGAAATAACTAATGCTTATAAACAAATACAAAAATGAAAACATACACAATATATAACCTATACATATTAAATATTTTTGTAAACCATAAACAATAATGCAAATAGTCACACTCAAGCTGAAATTTTCTGTATTTCACCACCATATCTTGAAATGTTTTTAACTGAATTTGTATTCTGAGGAAGCCCAGCCATATGGCAGATGAAAGCTCTAAATAAACTGTTTTTCCTTCTGTGTTGGTGTTTTTCACAGTTGCCTTTGATATTTCTGGTTTGACTCTTCGTTTTGATTTGGTTGGTTTGTGGGCAAGGCACTGTGTCTGCCATTGACATGGAGGAGAAGATTAATTCCTTATCGGATGCAGTTAACAATTTAACTGCTCTAGTTCAAAGACTTACTGAACAAATCAATGATTTAGTTTGTTTGAATCATTGTGGACAACTTTCAAACAGTCAACCTCTGGTTTCCAGTTTAAGACAGAGCCAGAATGAGGAGATTCCACTGGGACAACGTACAGGAGTGTCCAATACTCAGTTAGAACAGTACAGAGCTTTGTTCCACTTACCGGTACCAGTAACCAGGTCCATGATTTTTCCAATTTCAGTCTCAAGACCTGGATAAAAGAGGGGTCATCTCTACATTTGGCTACAGACATTCAGTCCAACAATTTTGGCAGTCTGGATAAATAGTTAAAAACATTTCAAGATATGGTGGTGAAATACAGAAAGTTTCAGCTTGAGTGTGACTTTTTGCATGAAAGCATCAAAGTAGAAAGGATACCAAAAGGTCTTCATTCATGGAAATACCCATCTGGACTTATTCATGATTCAGACTTGCACCGTGAGTTGATTTCTCTTTTCAATAAACAGGGTTGTGAACTGTTGCAAGTTTTGATTCGGCATTATGAGAAACAAATGGCGGATTTAAACAAAGCCATAGAGACTTTAGACAGTTCTATTAAAAGTAATTTATTATTTGATGTTAAATCTGAACAATATAGGCATGTCTTTATTAAAACTGATCATTTGTTACTTGATTTAAAAAAGCAAAAAAAGTTACGAAATTTAACCGTGATGAACAGGAGTATGTGAAAGGTGTGGCTTATCCACGGCCACCAGTTGTACATCAAACTGTTTATGAAGGTGATATTGTTGGTGTAGACAGTGATGATGATGTGATGGTTACTGAATTGGAAGGCCAGAATAATTTCAATGATGTCATCCCTTTAGACAACCCTCCCGACGAGATCTGAGAGATTAATGAATCAGAGGGGGGAGAACAATCAGAACTTCTGTCAACAATACCCACCCACACAGACATTCCCCCAACAAGCATGGGCCAGGGGGAAGGGGAAGGACAGAGGAAAAGGGAGATTGGGTTGGCGACAGACATATTGGAATTGAACACAGATCCTATGGTTAAAATTATTTTTAACACTACTGGGGATTTTAAAGTGTTTAATTATAGCCATGTTGATGTCACTGAGGAGTGGGCCAATTTATTTGAAAAAGGTTTAACATTTGTTCCTGCACAGAAAGCCAAATTGGACCAGGTTTTGGTTCAATTAAAGTTGTTTTTGAGGAAACTCAATTTTAACATTCATTTTGATGATGGCTTATATAACACAGATTTACATAGGAACAAAAGGCCCAGTACATGTAACCCACCCCTACATCCTTTAATACTTGTTATTGAAAAACTTTGTGAAGATGAAATTGGGAAAATTGTTAGTATTCCATGTTGTTGCCCTATTAACTTAAGCATGGATGAACATATTTTATTGCAGTACATTCGTAGTGAGGCATCTATTTGTATCATGCAGCCAGACAAAGGTGGTGGACTGGTGGTGATGAGTACGAATGATTACATTAACAAAATATTTTCTATTTTATTTTCGAATGTGTATGAAGAAATATCTCTAAATGAGTTAAATGGGGCTCCATAGAATTGACTTGGCCCTTGAGGATCTTTTTTTATTAAACAATCAAGTCTTACTTAGTGAAAGGGACTATTTCAAGCTCCAATTTCCTAGAACACCTACCATTTTTGGTTTTTGCAAGGTTCACAAATGCCTTTAGGATCCCCCACTAAGACAAATAGTTGATGCCAAAGGGTCCAAGACATTCTTTTTTACTAAATATATCGATCAGGAGACCAAGAATGTGTTTAATAATTATCCTGCTTTGTTAAAGGATTTGTGAGATTTTTTATCTAATGTCAATGACAGGTTATATAGAGAAGATATTATTTTT
This sequence comes from Protopterus annectens, assembly GCF_019279795.1. Lineage (NCBI taxonomy): Eukaryota > Metazoa > Chordata > Ceratodontiformes > Protopteridae > Protopterus > Protopterus annectens. Next base: position 834,403,786 of record NC_056729.1, on the reverse strand, counting down.
GTATGCAATAATGTCAAAGATTTATATTCCAGCATGCCACATGATACTGGCATTGACTGTTTTTTTCAATATTTAGTGCCTATTCTTGGACATGACAAAAGTTTGGTTATCAGTAGTCTCATGGATTTAGTTTTGCAAAATAATTTCATTAGTTTTGAGGGCCATTTATTCAAGCAAATCCAGGGTGTTGCCATGGGTGCTGCTTGTGCACCTGTATTTGCTAACATAGTTATGGCCTTTTGGGAAACTAATTTTATTTTTCCTTCTGAGTTCAAAGATAGCTGGTGTTTATATAAATGCTTTATTGATTACATCATTATTTTTTGGGTTGATACTAAGAAAAGACTTGAAACCTTTTTTGAATTCATCAATTCTTCTACAGATTTTTTAAGGTTTACAATGTCAGTTGATGCCACACAGGTTCATTTCTTTGATGTCACTCTTTCTAAGAACAGGGAATCAGGTAACTTTGATTCCACATTATATAGGAAACCGACTTTTTCAAATTCTTACTTGCATTTCCAGAATTGACATCCTATTCATCAAAAGAAGGCCATTGTCAAAGGCCAATGTGTCAGATTGGCCATGATGGTTAGTCAAGAAAGTTTATTTCTTGAGAAATGCAGTAAGTTATTTGACATGTTTTTGAGGAGGGGTTATCCTGAGGATTTTCTAACAGAAATCTTTACTGAAGTTACAGGGAAGAGATCATCTGGGTTTTATACCCCTCTTCTTGGCAAGTCTCTTGTTCAAGTTGTTAATCCTGTTGATTCTAGTTTGGTATCGACCAACTTGTCTCATGGTAAGGCCTTGATTTTGCCATTTTATTTACAATACAGAGAAATCATGTGCATCATTAATACATTTTTGACATTTTCAGATGTGATGGGAATATTTCTAACAAACTTGGTGAAAGACTGTTGGTGGTTTATCAAAAAGATACCTGTTTTAAAACAATGATTGAAAGAATTGTGTCCAATTCATGTACAGGTAGAGTAAATAAATGTGGTCACTATTCTCAGTGTAAATTTATTCTTGAGGGTACTGGATGCTTTTTACATGCTTATGGTAAAATCAAGCACAAGAAGAGTTTCAGTTGTGATAGTAAGGGCATTGTTTATGTTGCTTTGTGTCAACAGTGTACTTGTTTTTACATTGGCAAAACCATCAGACAGTTTAAGTACAGGATTTATCAGCATTATTATGACATTAGTAAAAAGGATGAGCGAAATGCCCTTTTTAGACATATGTTTTCCTTTGCATTCATTCACATTTTCTGTTTTAGACAATGTTGATTTTGACCCTAGAGGTGGTCCCCGTGGTATTTTTCTTGAATTCCTAGAGCTTAGATGGCAGCTTAGGTGTAATGCTACACATTCTCCAGGTCTCAATTATGTCATTTCAATTGCTAGTCTCCTCAAGCTTAAATCTGTTTGCCATTTAATAGTTTTAAACATATATATTCTTACATATTTGTTATTTTATGTGTATTGCTCATGTATGTTTTTTATATGCAATTAGGAGCTTTATATTTTCAATTTATTACATTTATATATATATTTATACATATATATTTCTTATGGTTTACAAGAATGTTTAACATGTATAGGTTATATATTGTGTATGTTTCCATTTTTGTATTTGTTTACAAGCATTGGGTATTGCACTTTAATTTTGTCTTTATGCATCAAGAATCAATTATTCAATTAATTCATTACTTGGTGCTATTGACTTTAATTGGGTGGGTACTTATATGCTTGTTGAGTGTCTGGTTTGTATTCTGAGGAAGTCCAGACATTTGGCGGATGAAAGCGCTAAATAAACTGTTTTTCCTTCTGTGTTGGTGTTCTTCACAGTTGCCTTTGATATTTCTGGTTTGACTCTTCGTTTTGATTTAGACTGTGGAATTAGATAGGCAGGGATTCTATTCTCATTGCAGTCAACTGGGTGTATGTGTGTGCGTGTGTTTGTACTCTTGATTGACATTACAGAGAGCTTTTTACACTAGCATATGGGACACTGTTATTACCATATTCCCCTCAAAAGACACTGCTGATGCCATCAAGTATAAAGTGTTGTCTGAGACACTCCAAGTCAGACTTGAGCTTTGGTACTTTCCTTAAATACAGAAGGCTCACGAGATTGATTTTTTGGATATACATCTTTCAAAAGATGAAAACCATTTGTTCAATAGTAACATACATAGAAAGAAAACATATTTGAATACTTTGCTTCATTATGACAGTTCCCAAGCATCAAATGAAGAGTATAGTCAAGGGGCAAATGGTGAGGTTGTCGCATTTAATAAGTGATGACACAACTTTTAAGGGTGAGCTGTATACCCTAATATGTATGTTTAAAGAAAGGGGCTGCCCACTTAGGTTGTTGTTGCTCAATATAAAACAGGAGATTTTAAAGAAGAGGGACACTTATTTTATTCCTATTTTAAGAATGATGGGTGGATTTACAAATACTACAAATGCTACCAACAAAACACAGGAAACAGATGCAATAATATTACGTTACAATGGTCAGACATCCAAATTTGTATCTATCCTTCAGAGATATTGGGAAATATGTTTGGAGCAAGAAACAAAGAGTAAACTAGGGACAGGACCTTGTATTGTTTATAGTAGAGGAAAGAACATGAAAAATATATTAGAATGGCATTTTAACCATGCCAATTACAACAGGAAGGTATATAGATCATCCATCTCGAAGTGTAGTGCTCGCAAATTTTGCAAATTCATTAATGATGGGTCCTATGTGTCAATGAACAGCTATGGATACTCCCTCAAATTTCCAGGGAAATGTAATTGTAATTCAACTATGATAGTTTACCTGGCTACATGTACCTCCTGTCCAAGTTTCTACATTGGGAAAACTATTCATAGGCTCAGAGATAGAATAGAAGAACACCTTAGGGCTGTTAAAAATAAAGACATTCACAATGCATTGTTTCTTCACACCACAAAGTGTGTTAATTTCAAGAGATTCATCTTTTTTGTTATAGATAAGGTATTCCCAAATGAGAGAGGTGGTGATGACAGGGTTGAGGTTGAAGCTCGGGAAATGAAATGGCAACTTTGATTAAATTCTAGCCCCCCCCACCCCTGGTCTTAATGACCATATTTCAGTAGTCCCTGTTCTACAACAAAGAGCAATGAATATATAAATGGTTTAACAACAAGTTCATTTAGAAACAAGTTTATGACATTTTATAAAACATTTTCAGTATATTGAGATGGTTATACTAGGGGGTTTAATGGCAAAGCCAAGGGTATGTTTTATACAAGTCCTATTGAGTTTACAAGGTTAAACAATGTGTATTTCTTTAAGGCATAGTTTTAATTAATTCATTTTTTCTCTTCTGTTATAAGGGATGTGATTGGTTATTTTAAATTTAAGTGTTGGATATAAAAAGACTGTTTTATTCTTTTTCAAATGACTCTGAAGAAGCCTTTGTTTTATAGATTTTTATTAAACAGTGACTCGTTTACTGGTTCGTGGTTTCTGATATTTTTTATTTTATTACAAATTGTGCGTGGTTATGGTAAGCAAAAGGCTATATATTTTAGACTGAACTTTTGAGAAATACATTACAAGCAGTAAGGGGCCAAGCACAGATACCTGGGGAGCACCAATGGTGACAACTCTACTGGTACATGTTGATTCACCATCTTTCACAGCATGTGTTCTGTCAGTGAGGCAATTGGTTACCCATCTAGTGATGTAAGGGTTAATCCCCAGCTGGGAGACTTTCTCAATGATACCTGAGTGGGGGATTGTGTCAAAATCCTAGGCCGGATCAAGACAGACAGTATGCACTGTCATACCTTCATCCAGGCCTAGCACACAAAATTAATGGGCTGTGACAAAATCACAGATCACCTATGGTGTGACAGCAAATACACCTTCCTGATAGAGTTGAACACACAGTTCAACTCTCCTTCCACATGGCTATGTTCCTGTAGAAGGATGTACATCAACATGCATCCATCTGAGATGGAGGGGACAGCACCTGATGCATACATGTATAGGCACATCATTACTCTCCTCATCTGTGAGGTAGACAAACATGTCATCATGGACTTTTTCTAAATTAACACTACTAATACCTGTGTGAGTTGTTAATTCTACATCATGTCTGTTATATCTGATAGATGTCCTCAAAGAGGTCATTGAGGGCATGCTTGATGAAAACACTATCATTCTGTTGAACTTGACCAGGCCAAGGCATTTGACACAAATCCATATTGAGGTATTCAATCAGCACTATCAGATGTGGCCATAAACACCTATATCACCAAGTGGGTAGACCAGTGGATCACATACATGGCATCTAACTATGTTAAAATGTATGAAGTGACCTATATCAGAGGTCCATTGATCAGGTCAGTATGTCAAGGCTGTCTGTTAGGCCCATTCCTGTCCATTATTTTTGTAATGGATATCACAGATAACATACACATCCTGTGTACAAACAGCTGCCTGAAGGACTACAGATTGTGGGCAACCATTGACTCCAACTGTAATATTAGTATAGTGCAGACAGTATCAACATGCACCAAAGATTGCTGCCACAGCCATGACAACACTTGCAATGACAAGAAAACATGGGGGGATTTGTTATGTCAGGAAAACAATCACACAACCTAAGTATAATGTGGACATCACACCCTATAATCAGACCAATAGGTATGTTACTTGTGTCCTGGGGTAGATGGTAAGTGGAATATCCACTAGCATGTGGTCACAGTGCTGACTACTCCCTTGTATGTATCAAAAGTGCTGAGTATGTGAAGGACATCCACCTCAGAGGTCATAATACCTCCATAGTTCCCAACCTTCATCACATCAGTAACCGAGTACAATGCACCCTTCTTCATGTACCTCCCTACACATCTTCCACTGAGGTGTAACTGAAGTGTACCACCTTTGTCACAGTGAGCTGTCACATAGCTTATTCATCATGCCTAGGCATTTCTTTTGTGGCATGCACATTACTGTCTGATGGTGCAGAACACCCATCAAGTTGCTACACCAGATCCTTGTGTGCTACCTATTCTGGTGATGCACACAATACATACATAGGTGTTTGACAACATTAATGGCATGGATAATATACGCAACCGTGTGGATTGTGCCATATATGTATATATATATATATATATATATATATATATATATATATATATATATATATATATATGCCATGCACACCAGTTAACTAGCCCATGTTGCTCATAATGTCATATACAAATGTAGCAGTGTTCCTCCTAACACTCCAGTAGATGTTACAGTGCCAGAACAGTGTGCATGCTTACTCTTATAGTGCGTGGACATAGCATAATAGTTGTACAAATGTGTTTGTGCAGAATCATCTCTGATCACTCTAAATCACATATACTATGTCAGAAGCATGGGATTGCTGGTGGTATTATTCTGATATTGTCCATGATTGTGGTTTCTTCTTTTAATGCTGTCTATGACACTTTACCTGCGTCCCACTTGCTGGAGACTTCTGCTGAGATTACAGTCCTATTCAGGCAAACCATTTTGAACAGCTTCACAATATGCACCCCACCCCAGCTGTATGTCAGATCCTTGATAGATGCATTATTCATGTAAGGATGATTATCTCACACAGACATCTTCCCCAATTTTGTGTCACCTTGTGTGGCAGTCACATGATACACATTTTCAATGTGCAATCCCTACTGTACCATACTGATATGTGATTGGTGTTGCTGCTACAACTTCCTTCCATTGACATGCCCTCATCTACTGTACATTAGGTTGTTTCACCTGTCCTCTTTCCCTGTGTTCATTCCTACAAGTTATCTGTGTGTCCCTATTCAACACATACACTTCCCCTAAGTGCTTATTTTACATGATAGTCCATGCACCCTTACAGATCATATACACAACTTCAGTACAGAATGCCAGTAATAGATTCCCACAATACTTTGCTCAGTAGATACACTGCTGTGTTTGGGCCATATACTTAACAATAATACCTCTCAACTGCCCAGATTTTCCCAAAATGCCCAGATGCATTCCTTTTCAAGTTTGTGGCTTTCTGTCATATCACTGGTATGATCTCAGGACTGATGTAACTCAATAATAACACACATTTGAGTTTCAGACTACAAATCCTTCAGAACCTGTATCTTAACACACACCACTGGTTATTTTAGCCATTTCTATAGGGAAAATATGTTAAATATGTCCCTATTTCTGGGTCATTGTCCCCCCCCCATTAGGTTAGCCATTGTCCAGATGTATTGCACTAAGAGATTGAGAGCTTTGAAGCCCTGGTGATCATTGTGGCATTCCGTGAAAAAACATGGAACTGCAGTGCTGATTTGAACAGGAGTGCTGTCTGTGTTTGCTTACATGGTTTCCTGGCTAACTTTGCTTATTTATATTTAATGCTGTGCATAGCATAAATATGCAATGAGTGCTGCTGTTCACAGCACATCATTGTGTGCACATGTAAACTCCATGTAGGTTTTGCACTAAGACTAGATAGAGTCTATTGAATTCTTGGGTATGTCTTTATTGATTAGTTCCATGATATGATTTCAATTTACATAGGTGGCTGGCCAGACATGTGATTCTGTAGTTGTATGGGTTGGTGGACAGCCCTCCCATTTACAGGGGTATTACTGTTGCTGTACTCCATTCACTTGGTACAAAGCCAGTTTCAAGGCTGAGGTTGAGCAGTGTTGATAGGACCATAGAAATAGCATGCTTCATACTATTCAGGATGCATCCTAAGATGTCTGGGCCTATAGATGTAAGATGTCTGGGCCTATAGATGCTAGAATTTTGGCCTTTGAAAGCACATCCAGGATTTGGTCCTGCATGATAGGTGGGAGTTCATAGGTTTCTCATATTTCTTGTGAGATTACCAAGGGTAAAGAAAGGGATGAAGTTCAAGCTGAACTTATCAGCCAGTAGATTTGTCATATCCACATCTTTAGTATAGGTGTTGTCATTTACAATCAACTCAGCACACTGCTGTGTATTGCCCTTGAGATTGCGGATATAGCTAAAGGAGGCCTTGTGGTTGTTTTTAGCTTGGGGAGCTATTTTTTTTAATTTGGTGTTGGTAGTTTTAATTAAGTTCCTAAGTTACTTGTTTAATTTTATGATCGATGATGAATTATTTTGGGTGTTGCACTTTTTATTCTTGCTTATAATTAAAGTTTATTATGTTGTGATTCCACCAGGGCAGTTTGTTTTTAGGGTTTGCCCTGCATTTCTTTCTTCAAGGTACAGCTATTTCTATGCAGTTGTATATGTGTTGTTATAAGTCAGTGGTATGCTTCGATATAAACAGTAATGCTTTCCTATTTTTGGGAGTAGGATTTAGAACTAGCCAGGATAACACTTAGAAGTTGGATGTTTGCCTTTTAGTTTCATAGTTTCATAGTTTCATAGTTTGGTACTAGGCTATCTGCCCTGGGGCATTTATAAGCCTAGCCATAGTGATGTGGCTTTCGCCACCCCATGTAATGGTACAAAAGTGTACAGTATAGATTTAGAATACTGTGCCTCTGTCTAGTAGTGACACAGTGAAGACTCCCTTACATATAGTTTCATAGTTTAGTACTAGGCTATCTGCCCTGGGGCATTTGCTAGAAGTTTCTTAAAGTACAGAAGAAGTCTCAAGTTTTAATTTAATTTTGACAAAGAAGGTTTTGTGGTCAGCTCTAATGACTGAAGATGTTATAATAGGGATAGAGCATAATTTATCCATATCAGTGAGGGCAAGAGCAAGGATGTGACCTTGTGGGTACTTTGACTAGTTGTTCTAGGGCACTTGTGTTGTCAAATTCCAGGAATCTCTGAGATTGCACACTAGTGGTGGTATATGTTTCCACTCTGTAGTTGTATAACTGAAGTCACCTAGAAATATGGTATCGGTTTTAATGATAAGTGACTAAAGTTCATTTAAGTATATGGTTTGAAATTCCTGGGTCATAGAGTTAGTCTTGCAGCTTGGCAGCATATTGTAAAGGGCTTTTTTGATGGTGAGTTGCACATCAAGAATCTCAAGGACGTCATGGTGCTTAATAATCCTTAATATAAGTCTTTTCTGAATGAAGACTGAGACATCCCCATCTTTCTTACTTTCCTCTTTAATAGCTCTCTCTCTCTCTCTCTCTCTCTCTGTATGTATATATATATATATATATATATATATATATATATATATACACACACACACACACACACACACACACACACACACACACACACACACACACACACACACTCACACACACACACACACACACACACACACACACACACACACACACACACACACACACACACACACACACACACACACACACACACATATTGAAAACATTATTGCCCTGAATGTTCTGCAGTGCTCCAGTGACTGGAACCATGTCTAAGTCACTATATGGATGCCTATGGCATCCAAAGTGAGAATAGCTTACAGTGCATGGAGTTTTTTAGGCTCCTAATATTGATAAGTAGTACTTTTAAAGTCTCTTTAGCTTGTTTTGTTATATTGGTAAGAAGATATTTTTGACATTGCCTAAAAAGGCACTGTGGCATTGGATAATGTTTTACCCAATAAACGAAAGCCTTGAGAGGACCACTCCTGATGAAGCAACATAGTCTGTTGTCCATACCCTTTCAGGCTGACAGATATTGTACCCCATTTGAATCACACCAAAACATTAAATCAATTATTTTTTTTGCTTATGTTGAGGCATCATCCTTGGAAAAGGTAGAATGCTGCTCAGTGCTAGGCTTATACTGGCCTAGGTCACATATTTCACAATCTCCATCATGTCTCTCTTTATAAAGTCCAAGGAGGTACACGTAAAGTCATTTGTACTCACATCTACTATGAATGAGTCATAATGGTACTTGCTGTTCAAGGACCTGAGTGCATGTGTGGTCTTCCAAATCCTGGTACCAGACAAGCAACTGACTGTCACCCTTTCCTTACTCAGCCTGGTGAATAGTGCATCAGTATGTTTAGCTATGAAGACACCTATGACTAGAGCATTTGGTTTGAAGTTTGCATGCGTTATGGGCTTGACATACGAGACAATGTGACCCTGGTTACTATGTGAGATGGCAGTATTTACTCATGTTGCAGGCTTTGAATACTGTTCAGGATACTTAATGTCCTTGTCTTGTTTTGAAGGTCTTTGTAGTCTAGACAAGTTAAGCTTTATAACCTCAGTATAAGATGGTCTATGTGTTTTATGTGAGTTGTGTGAAGGTACAGTTTAGGCTTAGCTCCTGATGATCCTTGCATTAGTGATCACAATGTGTGAGCTTTTAGAGTCCTCTGGCATTAAATACATACATTGCTTACGTACAGCATTATGTGATCATCAGACAGTATGAGGCATGTTCACATTGTCTCAAGATACCCACCTCAATCAGGCTTGCTACATGAATTGTGGGATAGTACTTGTCCATGGTTCTTATTTACTAGAAGTGCTATCTGTCTGGTAGTGGTGAAAGAGCTGCTCTTAACACATCTGCACACAGCTAGGAATCAGTGATCCTTTGCTCCTTCTCTCACCAGAAGCAAAAGAATAACACTAATCCCAAGCTGCTCCCTGATAAATAGTATGTTCATGGGATAAGTACACTTGCTGTTGTCTTCTCTTAAGAAAAGAATTAGAAGGACCCTACAGCAGCTGGATGTAACAGAAAGCCAAGCTGCACAAAGGTCCTGAAGAGGTCTTCACCAAAACCACAACCAGACCACTCACTGAAGTCCAGTACATACTGTTGTATCAGAGAAGAGCAGGTACCGATGTCCCACTGTTCCTTCGCTCACTAGGAGCAAATCAGTAGCATTAATCCCCAGCTGGTTCCTAAAAAGCAATCTTGGGGGCTTTATAATGACTGGTAATCTCTAGGAATACTACTAGACAATAATATCCATCTGCTCTTTCACTCACCAGGAGGAAAACAGAATCAATAATCCCAAGCTGTTTCCTGTGAAGCATTTCTTCTGCTCACCAGTGATTATGTGGCCATAGATGCTACACATTTATTTAAAAGTAAGATGAAAAAAGGATTAATACTCTGAATATTGCAGTGTGTACTAAGTGCTCTGGATGGTATGAAACAGAAGATAACTCAAGTTTTATGAGACTAGGGGACAGCTTCCCAGTTGATCTCTCAGTGCCCAGTAGAATGAGCAGATGAGATATGACTGGGAGTAGAGTCCAATGTCAAATTTAAAGTAGCAAATCAAAAGCCACCAACTTTAAAAGCACAGCAGTGATGGGGTGGGTAAATGGGAATAAAATGCAGTCAGACAATAGAAGTTTCACAACACTTTGTCTAAGTAAAAATCCAGCCAACTGCTTGCGACTAAATAAGAAATCCTGTTTCTCAGCTTATCACATTAAATAGCTAGATTGTATTCCTTTTCATTCAGTTAATAGAGAAGGAATTCTTTTCTAACTGACCCTAGCCAAGCACTGATAAAACTTAAAGAATAAAAACAATTGAGGTAAAACCAATTTTAAAATAAAACAGATTGCAACATGATACAAGCATAAATAAATAAACAAACAAATAAATAAATATAAAATAATGAAAATATCCAAACCTTAGGTGAATAAATTAAATCCAAAATCAAATGCAGTCAGAGATCAGCAGTAGTCACTCAGCATTTCAGTTTACAAATATGTTGGAATTATTTAGGAATGCACTATTTATACATGTTTACAAAACAGGGCTGACCAATCTGAAACTGGTGAGGCATCCTGGGAATTTTTGTAGCAGAGTTTTAGTCTTCTTTCTCTTTCATACTGGGATACGGAAGGAGAAATGTAGAAAAATCAGAAATCTTTTTGAGAGGTTGGTGTCTGAGATAAGGAATCTTTGTGTATTTTGAGAACTACAGTAGGAAGTCAGAGGAAGAAGTCAGGGGACCATTACTGCAATACATGGAATTGTTGTCTGTAGGTTGTTTGAAGTTCAGTCAGTAACAACGATTACCTATTTCTGAATATTTATGATTAATGATAGAAGAAGCTGAGTAAAGGATGGTGCCTACTTACTCAAGCTTGCCTTTTTTTCTGCCTGTATTAGCATATACTGTAAGTAGGAGTAGATGTTGTGGAAATGTGTTCATACCAGGGTATATAAAGATGGTATCATATTTAATATTGGTCTAAAATTAAAGCCTATTGAATGTAAGGATGGCATGCTATTTATTACAGGTACAAGGTTAAATACTGTATTACTGTAGAAAAAGAAATATTACCATGGTAGCTCTGAACAGAAATCTTGACCGTGTAAGTTGGGATGCTTTATATATTTGGATGCAAATTGGTGAGGAAGACCATTATATTTGGATTGTGAGATTGAGAGTTGTTTATATGCAGAAGTCTGTTGCTTTTTATGTAAGTAAAGTTGTAACTAATTATGCTGTTTTATTTGCAGTGAGCATAGTAGGTATAGCTATATAGGGATCATAAGGTATTGAAAGATGCAGATTAGTCTACAAACCATTTGGATTACATAGAGAATGTTGTTCATCTGGCATAAGTGAGATTAATGCTGTGGAGGGGATGTCAGGCTTAAGTACAACACGCTAGTGATCAGCATACTAATGTACAACTGCTAATGCCATATTCTAAAGCTTTTCATTTAAAATTTGAAATTGCAGTTTGTTGTGTATTTCTCATTTCCTTGAGATATGGTGATCACAATAGTTAGCATAAATAAGTAGCAAGGGGTCAAACAGCTGTTCTTTTGCTTGTTTTAGATATTTCAGAGGCACTTCTTTTTCTACAAGTGCACTCCTTTGTGATCTCACGTATGAGTTTCAAACAGAAAAATGTACCATTTTAGTTATGAAGCTAGTGGTCACATTCAGAAGGAAGATGACAATGGAAGGAAATGTAGCCAACAAGCTTCTGTTTTTTTATGATGGAAGGAGTTAAGATAAACACATAGGAAAAATTGACATAGTGTGAATTTTTGTACACCTTGCTTGAAGGCCAAGACTCACAACAAAATAAAATCAGAAGATGAGCTTAGCACCTCTCAAGAGACTTCAAGCAAGACATGTGAAATATATAAGTTTTAACCCTATAAGTAGGTTTTTTAAAACAGATACATAAAGTTAAAAAAGTAATGTTTTAAGGCCTTTATGATGTTAAATGCACTGACATTTACTAGATAGAGACAGTTTGATATCAGGACACACAGGTAAACTTTAACAGCCTGCTGATTTTGATTGGGATTCAGCCTAAATGGAAATCAAAAGCAGGAATAGTCTCTAAAAGCAACATGAAGCCCTAGGAATCTCCTAGCCTAAACAGTAAGGAAACCATAATTACTCATCAACTATTGTATAAATGTTCTTGAATCTGCTGTGGATCTTTTCTCCCTGGCCTCAGCTGAAAATGAACCATTGGCTCAGTCAGACTTTCCCAGTTACCAAGGGACGAAAAAACAAATAAAAGTAAGCCTAATTTTGCTGTAACAGAAGTTCGCTTTACAGCTCTATTTAAATGTGCTAAGTCTGTAAATGTCTTACATGTTTGTTCTATGTCTCTTTGCAGGGCAATGTCAGTCAAGTGGAGGGGAAGAAAGCAATTTACTGTGTAAGTATGACCTGAAAAACAAAATAGCAAGAGGACTATAGGACAAATGGATGATGTATAGAGCAGTGTGGTCAGCTTTACTATGACTCTACATGCACAACTAAAGTAATGATTTCAGTCCAGAAAGCAGATTAATTTCCTACGTAACCAAGATCCTAGCAGAACAAGTTCACATTAAACTAAAGTGTTACATTAAATACTGCAGAATGAAATGACTGACGATAGTATTAAAATGCCTGCCCTACGTTGTGCAGTTAAAAAGGCAAATATAGTTTAGCACTGTAATTACCTTCTTTTGTACAGGCATTGAGCACCAATTAAATTAAATGCACACGTTAAAAATGCAAACATAATTTAAGATTGTAATTGCTTTTTTGCTGCACAAGCATTAAGGTCCTATTAAATTAAATGTGTTATACAGCGATGGAGCCCAAGCAGAATGTATTACTTTCATAGGTAACTATCTACAGGCATTATGCACAATATTTGGCTTGCCCAAAAATGTACGCATCCTATATTACAAATGTCAAATGATGCGTGACTCTCTGCAGCAGAAAATAAAGTTCTGCATTTTCAGTGGTTGTACAGTTTCAAAAACGAGGCAACCAATGTTTTGACTTGTGACCAATGTCTTCTCTACAGTCACTGGGAACAAATTAGTTATTTAAATGTCCAACACAATTACAGTTAGCTTTGAACAATTTCAATAATGCTTTCTTTACTGAAATGAAATACCTAAGAAATTTATAGGGAAGATAGTAGAACTGTAGTGCACTGATAGTCAGTTGATACTGGCAAGACAGTAGTCCGGTGCTACGCTACAAGAAAAACAAATGGTAAAAGTAAAAAAAATGCATATAGTAAATGTACGTCTGCTAAAGTCACAGTTTGTAGCATTCTTGCTTCCAATAGCTGTGTTGTTTGAGCTGCTCTATTTTAGAGTTGAGAATTAATGATAATCACACAGGTCCAGCCCATGTACAATAATGTATTCAAAATAAAAAAATAGCTAATATTCATTCATCACACTGAACAGAGATCTTCCCAATATTTAGGAGCAACAAAACACGTACAGTCTCAGGCACAAGAACAGCAGCAGCAGTTGTAAAAACCAAAATCTTTTATTAGAATAAAACTGTGGATGAGCGCTTTCGTGTATTACTACACTTCTTCAGATCAAAGACTAGGGAACAAACCATCTTACTTAAACACATTCCAATTATTCAATTAATTCAAATTCTCCAATGGCGAATAGCCAAAAGGTAGGGTGGATCATCAATTGATTAATTGAAACACCTCTTTGAGTTCTCCTTGAACTACCTGTGCCTAAAAAACTTGCCAGATAAAGTGACAGTAACTTGATAAAGAGTATATAACAAAGGCATCCTGTATCAGTAACAAACACTGATAAGATGTTCAAATATGTTTAAATACATGACTAATAAAGCCTCCTCATATAAATCAAATTAAACTCATATATAAAAAACTATAAATGAAATTGCAAAATAGTACATCATCCAAAAACATAAAACCTATGTATATAAATATAAACAATGCCTAAATACAGATGTATAAAAATACAAATACGTATCATATATAAATGCATAAGACATATAATGTAAACATATTTATGTACAGAATGCTGAACCTAAAACTCATAGAAGTAAATAATATGACTAACACAATAATGCATAAGATATTATTTGCGAGATTAGTTCTGTGCTCTCTAAATAATTCATATAATCTCCCCTTCGATGATTCTGGGGAATAATCTAAAGTACTCTGAATACAAAACCATGTTCTTTATAGATAGAGATATGTTTAGCTAATTATTCCTTATATCATATATATGGTTGTATATCCTATGTTTAAGTTTCCTTTTAGTCATGCCCACATAAAACGCAGGGCAAGAATGGCATGTTGCTAAATAAATAAGGCCTGAAGTGTTACAATTGGCAGTAAACCTAGGGGTAAAGGAAAAATCTAAATTAGGATGTATAAAATTTTGTGATGTTGATATATAACCCATATATTTGTTTGATTGTATTTTATGAATGACATTGTGTCAAGTGTTAAGAAATGGGTAATGGCATGTGTATAGATGCAACCAGCCACAAAACTATAAAAATAAAGTTAGCATGTAGAAGCTAGAAACACAAACAGATTTAAGCATGTCTAAACCATGCTAAGATATATTTAATTACCATCAACAAAGTTTGAAGTTAACTAGCAACCAACAAATACTTTGGTAGCTGTGTTGTTATATGTGTTATAACAAATCATTTCAATGCGCCACAGGAAAAAAATACTTACTATCTTGATGATAGACAGTAAAAGGAAATTATTCTACTATTATACAATGTGTCTGTCCATTACATGAGTGCAACAGAGAGCAGTAAAAGTTCTGCCTTGCAGCTCATCCCTAATGGAATGGTAGAGAAGAGGGCAGAGGATGGTGTTTCCAGAGATTTATGAACAGTTAGAACAGGAAGAAAGAGGTCATCATCTCTCTCTACTCTTCCCTCATTAAACCAATCATCGAGTATAATGCCCCATTTGGCATGTACCTCGCTAGACACATGCAGCAGCTGGAAAGGCCACAAAAATACCTCACAAAGAGGATCCTAGGCTTTAAACACATGTCCTACAAGGACAGACTCAAAAAACTCCAGCTATTCTCTTTCTCATATCGTCTACTAAGAGGCAATTTCTTCTTGACTTCCAAAGTCATGTCTGACCCATCTCTGTTAGAAATGCTAAATCTAAAGAAATCCCAATCCCTTCACACCACACACTCTAGACATCTCAACCTCATTACCACAATCTACAGAACATGCTGGAGGAACAGGTTCATAACCCAGAGACTGCCTATGCTCTGGAATAGACTTTCCATACATGTCAAACAGAGCACCTGACTGGCCATCTTTAACAGAAATGTTGATGAGTGGATGGGAAATAGAAAGTTTACCCAGGGGATCACTCCAGTGGCTCTACTTGATAGAGGCACTGGGAACTAGTGCCTGGGCACTTCTATGGGCTAGGCTTGTAAAGGCTCCAGGGCCATTAGCCTAGTACACACCTATGAACCTAAGTTATAACAACAGCCCAGCCTGATTCACACTAACTTAATGTCAAGTTCAG
This sequence comes from Protopterus annectens, assembly GCF_019279795.1. Classification (NCBI taxonomy): domain Eukaryota; kingdom Metazoa; phylum Chordata; order Ceratodontiformes; family Protopteridae; genus Protopterus; species Protopterus annectens. Next base: position 834,388,004 of record NC_056729.1, on the reverse strand, counting down.
CATTAAATGGGGTGTGGTGTCTTGTTAGATTATAGCTTTATAGGTAAAGAAATCTGAACAAATCCAGAAATAAAGGAGGTGCAAAGGTCGAAAATCAGGAACACATTTTAATTTTTACTCTTCTAGACTTAGATTAGCATGTTTTTTCTAATGGGTATGAAGCCTAAAACTAAAATGCTTGTCTTTAATTAATCACATAATTCTTTAAAGATTTGTCAGAAAACCACAAATGTTATGAGAAGCAGACCAGAAATATGAGGCAAAAATCTGGTCATTCTGAGGAAATCAGAACAGATGAAAGGAATATGTTAGGATCGGAATTGGGATTGCTGTACTGTCTATTTACATCTCATTTGAAATCAAAAGCCAATAACACAATGAGGCCACAATCTAATATGTTGCATCTGATATCTGATGCACCTTTATGGCACTCATTGTTTTGACATGCATCTTATATTATTTACTTTGTCTGCAGCAGACACTGCAGTACTACTCAGCATTGACTTTATGTAGTTAAGACTTGATATTCAACTCTGATAACTGGTGCACTTCTTCCAGGATATACTGATTGCCTTGTCCTTGGTAACAGCTCACTGCTTTAGACAGACATTTTAAGTTCATTGTCAAACTGGCAAACATTAAATAGAATGACTTAGACGAAAGCTGCATGATTGTAACACTGTTTGTTCAATTTATAAAATGTTGGCATTTTGGATCAGTTTGCACATTCAGGGATAAATTCAATAAACCCTGAATGGTGCACTAAAACCATGTGCATGCAACAGTGTGACACACATACAGTAGTGTGCCGATTCATATTCAGTAAGCAACTCTATATTGGCTGTAGAGCTGCGCAACCATGGTAAACATGGTGGCATGTGAATTACAGCATAAACAGCTGAATTGTATGCTTATCAACCAATCCAAGTCAGAGAAGCTATTCAACAAGCTATAAAGCAATCATGTACACTCAGTACAGGTTTTAGCCTCGAATTCCAAAACCTACTGGAATACAGCCACAGAACCTACTCTACTCAGAAAGAATATTATTTATTTATTTATTGTCATTTGTTAACCGGGTTGGTCCAACTGAGCCAAAGGCCCATTTTCACTGGAGACCTGAGGAGAAAAGCGCCAATTACATAGGCAAGACAATCAAAAGAGAAAAAAAAAGCAATGGCTAATACATAGTTAAAAATATCAAATTTATATAGAACATTGATTACTATAGGAATAATGACAATAGACATTCATGAAAGAAATACACAATATCAAAAAGAACAGAATTAATTGAATACAATAGTAGTAGATATATTTCGTGAATACGAGTATTTACAAGAGCAGATTATTGGATATTCTAAAATAAAGTTTTGGAAGAGTTAGAAATAATAGAAAGCAGTCAGAAAAAGAGATAGAGAAGCTGAATTGATGAGAAATAGAGTAAAGAAAGAAATCAGTCAGAAGGCAGGTATGTTCTTGACAAGGGCAAGACCAGGTGTTGAGAAAATAATGTTTGAGTTCTTGTTTGAATTGCAGTTTATGTGGGATGCTTCTTATTTTCAGAGGAAGGGAATTTCAGATGTGAGCTACAGAGTACTTAAAACAGGAATTTGCCAATTTTATTAGGGGCTGCTATTGCTGTTCTGCATGTGTATGTGCAACAGACCCAAGTCTATGCTGCTGCTGCTGCTTCTAATAGACCGTGACCAATAAACACATGGGTGTTTAGACTGTTTAACCTTTCATGGTCTGCATGAGGTGGAAATAGTGGGGTGCTACAGAGCAGATAGAGACAAACTGCAAGAACTCTGTGACCTTTGTCATCCTCAGCTGAGACAAGGGCAAACCGAGGGGAACCAATACCTGTGGAGACTAAGATATGTGTAGAACTCAGAATACTAGAGTAAGAAAGACAGGCTGGCAGACATTTAGATAAATTATCAAATAGCCAGTGAGACATAATGATCTGCAAGCCTCACAAATGACCCATGTGCCTGTTATGTGCGTATGTGTGTGTCTGTGTATGTGTGTGTGTGTGTGTGTGTGTGTGTGTGTGTGTGTGTGTGTGTGTGTGTGTGTGTGTGTGTGTGTGTGTGTGTGTGTGTGTGTGTGTGTGTGTGTGTGTGTGTGTTTGTGTGTGTGTGTGTGCGTGTGTGTGTTTGTGTGTGTGTGTGTGTGTGTGTGTGTGTGTGTGTGTGTGTGTGTGTGTGTGTGTGTGTGTGTGTGGGAGGGGTCTATATGGGCACATGAAGTGAAACATGAATGTGAATATCTGCAAGAACAACACAGCCAAGCTCTGTGCTAGTTCTAGGTCTTGGCATGTTGGAGGTGTGAACCATGCATGGTAGAGTTAACAGTTCATTGTTGTGACCCCTGACTCTGATAACTGGCTCTGCCAGGAGTTGTACTAGCACATTCATGCCCATTGTTAGATGTGCTGGTGCTACCTGAATGTGACTAATGTCTGCTGGGCAGGCTGTCCTCATGAGTATGCCAGGACCATGACACCATGGTCTGCCATGGCTGGGTATGGACACCTCAAACATTGATGGAGCAGTGGAAGTATTACCACTATGGGACTGTGATTGGGTATAACCACATTGGCTATCACCAGATGATGCTGATGACCTATATGCACATGGATGCTGTCCACCTCAGTGCAGATGTTCCATTACAGACACTGCTCATTCTATCTTGTCATTCATCCGATCCATTGAATTGTCCACATGGTAGAGACAGTCATGCATGTCAGCCACATCTACAACCATAAGCATGCCATTGGAGGCCCTAGTGGAACATGCCTGTTCCTCCATTACAGCCCTAAACATACATCGAGTGGCACATAATGACACACTAGAATCTGGTGGAGAATGGACAGCAGACCTCATCTGAGAGCCCCCTACCAAACCTCCTGTATGGCTTTTCACCCAAACTTTAGCTATGGACAGAGTCAACTGGCAATGAAGCCACAGTAACCACACTACCCTGATCAAGTGTCTCACCCTCCATCCATCTTATATCTGAGGGCTCAGTGGAATATGTATGCATAGGCATATTGACTGTGTCTGACAGAGATATAGGGATAGCTGAATGCCAACCTCAGTGTCAGATTCAACCTCTGCACCCCCTGATTGTACCTCTGTTTGGGTCATCATCATCATCATCATCAGTGGCTGCCGATACTCTATCAGGTAGCAAGAGTCCTACACTTCTACTGTCAGGATCACCCGTGATAAGAAACAAACACAAGAATGAAATTAATCCTACATTAATACTTAAAATAATTTATATGATAACAAATTAACACTGGTCCCACTATCACAGATGGTACAGCAGTACAGACACTTATTGTACCCACCTCAGACATACAAATAAGTGCATATATCTGACGAAAGGTAATCGATAATAAAAAAAAAAAAAAAAAACTGTTTTGGTTACAATAATCAAAAAAAAAATTCCTTACCATATGCAGATGACTCCACACTCTGTAGGCATGATGGTCCTGGAAGAAATAAAGCAAGGGAAAGATGCAAATTAAACATCACAATGGGAATAACACAGCGGGACAGTGTATACACATTTTTACGTCCATCCACAGCACATTTGTAATGAACAATTGTGTCGTATATGTGTATTAAGTTATCAATTGATATAGTAAAAAAAGAAATCCCCCAGGAGGTATTAGTAAAATTATATATTTTGTTATAAAAGCAAATTTAGAACTTGCAATATATAAGCTTACCTGGAAGCTGCTCTTGAGTTGTCCTCCCAGACACATCAGCACCAACATCAAGCACTTGAGCAGTTTCCAGTGAGCAGTCTGGATCTCTGAGAGTGGACAGGAGCTCTTCATTTGGTGTAAGTGGGGGCTTGGTAGACCATGATACAAGTCCTACTTTTTTATGATAAAAGTTATGAAAAAAGTGAATAAACATTTTTTGCAATAGTAATGTATTTTGGTCTTTGCCTGTCTCATTTGCATGTTGCTCACTTGTGCGCAGACAGACCTGCTGCAGACAAAAAAGATGCATTGTTTCTTGCAAAAAGGATACATTGTTACTTGTTTTGCTTTCCTTCATGCAAACTTGCTAAGCAACACAGCACGGCAGTCAGCATTAATACATAACAGCTGCAGAGCCATAACTTCTGTGGACAATAAAGATACAGTGTGACTTGCAAAAAAAGATACATTGTTACTTGTTCCACCTTCCTGCATGCAAATACACTAAGCAGTGCTGCATGGCAGGCAGCACTCTGGACAGTAATGTGTGTAAAAAATAGAGCTACAGCTTAGCTTTCCCTGTGGCAACAGGTGCAAGTTCTTGACCATAGTACAGCTAAGCCAGGGTTCTAATCTAGCACATTCCACATTTTATTAATGTTGTTCCACTTAATTGTATATAGAAATTAACAATATAAAGATAATTAGACATAATAATAGCTAGTAGTATATATAATAGTAAATAGTATGTATAGTCAGAAGGCATTCTGCTCTTTCAACCAATTAACTGAAGATTCTCTTGACTAATCAGTAAATGACATACTCTCATGTATATGTATTCTAAGATCACTGCTACTAGTACTATACTTTACTGCAATATCCAAATCTTCATCTGTCCTGAAACTTGAATGTGCAATACTTTATGCAATATTTTTGGTTCACAGACACCTGTTAATGTGAAAATTCACGTCTGTGCAATATCTATGTATGCAATACCCTAAATGGCACATTTTTATATATGTCATGTCTGTAAGTGCCTGTCCTAGTATTATTAAATAACAATGTATGTATGTATGCTTCTTGCACTGGGAATGAAGCAACATTATTTTGTTTAGCTGCACTATGTGCAGATCTAAATGACAATAAAGTTTACTTTGACTTTTGACTTGACTTTATCATATGAATTATATGTGTGACTGGGGATATCCTGAAAATTATGGTTCTGTAATTAAATGTTTCTCATCTGCCCTGGGATGGACTTCATACTTTACTGATAGTTACTGACACAACTCACATAACACAAATATAGCTGAAAAATAAAATGTATTGTGTGGTCTGTCCCACAACTCAGAAGTCTTTCCCGAACGTAATACAAGTATATTAATTTCCAGTATATTGTCACACATTACTCCTGCATCACACATGAGAATGTAAAAACCAGAACCATGTCAGTTCACACAGATACATGGTTAACTAGGCAGGAACTAGGAAGGCGCCCAATTCAGGGCTCAAAGAAGGGGTTTAGTGGAATCCAGAGAAGTCATTCCACTCTTTGTAAAGTGCCACAGCTGTAGGCTGCTGCAGGGGGATTATACCTAGTCTCAATTGGAGGCTTGAAGCAGTCACATTAAGGCTGTCTCCAGTGTGACTGGCATTCCATGCACTGGAAAGCAATGCAAATACCATTACACAGACCTGGAATAGTGCAAGCAGGAACAACTCAACCACTGGCTGGATGAGTTTAGGACTGTTGACATCCCACTGTTGTTTAAGTATCCAGATAAAGATACTTTGAATGATATACAAAGCTGGAGATATCCAAGACTGGTGTACATAATACTTTTCTCTTTTTCTCTCTTTCTTTATTTTACAGCTGTCCAAGAGATTTCAGTGAACAAGGAGGTCTATGCTGAAAACTTAGAAAGACTGAGAGAAGCAAAGGATGTGTATGCAGCCCAAAGTAACACTTATTTTATTAAAAGTATTGTTCTTCTATACATTACCAGCAAATTAAGCATGCATATATTAACTGTAAAATCAAACATGCATGTTTTATTCTGCAACTCCAGGTAATTGTAGGAGTCAATTGTAATAGTGTATTCAGAGGTTGTGGGTTCAAATCCAACAAGTAGCAAATACATACTAATAAAAAAATATTAAAGATTATATTCAACAAAATTGGCATAAATGCCATATTGTTATCTTAACATGATTTACTTTTAAAAGAATATGTGCAATATAGCTTATTTGAAACAATTCTCAGTCTTATTTTGGATTTTTACAAAGTATAGTTAACATAACAGTAAAAATATAGTTTTATTGTACTAATTTGTTGTATGTGACATATAATGGTTCTAATTATCTTTTTTCTCTTACCCCACCCATTATCTCTCTTTTTATTTTTATATGTGTGATGACACCTTTCTGATGTCATAATTTTCTGACAACCAATAAAATGATTTCCAGCCCAGTGTTATAGACCAACCAGTGAGGCTCAGCCTGCCACTCCTGCAAGTACTGCTCCACCAGTGCCCAGCACATCTGGGAAGCAGCCTGACAGTACTGCCTCTGCAGCCCCTGCACTATCTGGGCATGCGACATCAGGTAGAATTACCCCAGCAGCATTACCTCAGCAGCTGGTGCAGTGGTACCCTCCGGGAATATTGGTGGAGGAGGTGATTTCTTCACCCACCACAAGCTACCAGTCATGGTGTGTGAAGTCTTAGAATGTAGCATTAGTGCACACCTCAGCCATTTGGATTAGATGCTTGTGGGGATGCAGAGAAAACTCAAATGTCAAGAAATCCAACAGGAAGCTGAGAAGGGGGCACTGATGACAGTTCTGAGGGTGAGGATTTCATTCTCACTATCCCCATGTTTGACTGGCATGTGCCTGCAATGTCTACTCCCTATCCTTAATCATGTTTTCCCCAACCTTTTGTGTCCCTCAGCATCCCTGTCACTGTCTTGTTTGACCTGTTTGTTTACACCTGATTCTAGAATCACTCTACTTACCGGACCCTGATCTACTTATGTCCCTTCTCCAACATCCCTTTTTTTGAAATAAAATAAAAAAAACTGGGCATCTTTCCCACAAAAAATGTCCCATATATAGCTCTCCATTTCACTTATGTATCTCTCCCTTTCACACATGGGTCTTCTCGACATGGTTGATATGGTCCAATTGACTGTACAACATGATTGTATTGTTGTCACCCATCTGTGTTGTCAGGAAAGTAGAAATTCATCCAGTTTTCTATCTGTGTTTATATTACACTGTTGAAGAAATGGATATCTGTGGTTATTTCCACATTCCCTCCTACACATTCCTGTATTGCTTCCCCTTTGTTCTTCCCTATGCTTGCTCCTAATTTCATCACTTTCCTATTTATCCCATTTTCAGACCTTTAATCTGGTCAAAAAAGTAGAATCACACAGCACAGATGGCAGAAATGCCCCCTAAAAAAGCTCTTCACTTTTCATTCTCTGCAATTGCACTGATTTTGGCATTGAGCACCACTGCAGAGTGGTGATGATGAATGGCTCTTCATGTCCTATGGTATAGGCCACACTAGTGTGGTTACCTCCATGCAATGATGCTTGAACTTGCTGCACCAAAGCAACACAGAATTAAAACAGAATAAAGGCAAGACTTTGAAACAGTTATTTAGATGGCTGAATGTATAAAAATGCAAATCCGTATGTGTAATGCTGACAGAAATCACTTGACTGATGTTTGTTTTTAAACTGTACTTCAGTGTAGTCGTTGCTTCTCACATTTTCTGGAATTATGACAATTACTGATGTAACGCCATCATGACATCATGTGTAAAAAAATGAGGTTGCACTGGATTCAAACCCTATGTCATCTGTGCTATTAACATGACCTCACTGCTCTTACACCTGCTGTCACATGGAAAGCTAGACAGCATGTCTATTTCTTACACTCAGTACTGTGCAAAGTTCTAATGGCCATGACTTGCCTTTTAGCATGTTTGCGTAAAGGAAGGCAAACCAATAGAAATATTGATATTTTCCCATTTAAGCAGACACTTGTATTTGTTCGTTGCTTAACTCCATACAAATGGGGAAGTCAATAGCTACAGTTCCTAATGTCATAAAAGTTACGACACAACATTTTCAATATAAACTACAGCGTGAACACCATAGTATCTGTCAGCTATTTCTCCCATAGCAAATATGCATAACTACTTCTAAGTTCAAGTTGTATTCATTAAATGTGAATCACATGTGCAAACACTTTGCCATTATTCGTGCAAACCAGTTGCTTGGTGATACACTATGTAAATAGCTGACTGGCGTGTATTACTATGTTTATTGCGCAGTTACTCTTCATCCCATCAAAAGCCATGTAAAAACACAACCAAAGATAAGAGACTTGCTAGAGGATGAAGACATATTTTCTCAGACTCCTGTGTTCCCTGCACCTGTGCACTTGAAAATGGATATGCCAGTAATAGGTCAAGTGTCATCTACACTGTAAAATAAATATAACTGCATTGGTGCATCATTTAAAGCTTTATACTGACAATAGATATTGAGATTGCATTATACATGTTTTAATGTGGACATCAGTTCATCACAATATTAACACATGTACATCAACACTTGCATTGAGACTGATCACAAAATATGAGTGTTTGACTAAGTGTGTAATGTACACAACCTATTGAGAAACAAGTGCATGTATGTCTCATTTCTGCAACATGCATTCCTGACAGCATATTGAATATAGTTTAAGAAGCTGTGTTTTAAAGTATATCTGCACATAGAAACAAAACAGTAAATCCAAAGTCCACACTTTGCACAACACTCTCATAACAAGGATATGTTACCCACATCAAATAATTATGATCTCATCATCTATAAAGACCACTATGACAAGGAAAAATCAAACTTCAGTGACGGCACAAACATTAACTACTCTGTTCTGCAGATGGAAACAAAATAGGTAGGGGTTAAATGAATACAGAACCCATATTGTGTGTGTCTATATGTGTAAATGTATGTGTGCATAGTCAAAAGAGCATGAGTTTTAATCCTATTGTCAGCAATCAAGTCTCATGAAGAACCACATTTTTTACAATCATACATGCCTGCACAGCCATTTCATACAGGGCTCTCAACAGCTACTAATGATGTCATCAGCTGTAAAATGCTCTTCAGCAGTGGAAAAGCCAGACTTGTGCTGTGGCACTTGCATTGAGCACTGTGCTCTCTGGGGTTCTAATCTCAGTGCAGTCATCTTGCATATGTGTAGTTAGAAGAGCAAGAGTCTATATCCCACTGTTAGCAATCAAGCCTCATAAAGAGCAAAATTTTTTAAAGTCGTACATGCCTACACAGCCATTTTATACAGGCCTCCCAACTTCTTCCAAACATACCCTGATGATGTCATCTGCTATAAATTGTTGTCTGACACTATGCAAATCAAACTTGTGCTCTGGCACTAGCATTAAGTACCATGTCAGATAGATGGATAGATGGGGGTTCTAGTCTCACAGTGTTCAACTGGTTTATGCTTGTACTCTGGAGACCATTTTAGAACAGCATGTGAGACACTCTTTTTGTCACCCCTCCTCAACAGACACTGATTATGTCATGTACTATAAAGTTTTTTTCTGACACTATGAAAATCAGACTTGTGCTGTGGCATGTGTGCAACTAGTTTTGTGCAAGTTCTAGTCACACTGCAAATCAACTGTTGTGTTTGTGTTGAGTTAGCTGTCATTGTAGACAGCATCTTAGAGCAGCGTGTGAGACAATTCCACTACCATCTTCTCAAAACATAGACTGCTAATGTAATCTGCTTTATAGTGTTGTTTGATACTTTAAAACAAAGACTTGTACTGTGGTACTTGTATTAAGTACTGTGATCCTTAGATACATATGTAGGAGTTCTAATCTCACTGTAGTCAACTGGGGGATGTATTCATTCAACAATTAGTTAGGTGATTTAGAATGGCATGCGAGTCCAGAGCTATGTCAGACAGTCTTGCAAGTATCTTCTTATTTATTCAACATTTGTTTACTGGGAAAGTCCAACTTGGAAGAAAGTCAAATTTCAGCAGAGGCCTGGATAGAAATACTACAGATGCATGTCTTTGTAATGTGGGAGGAAACCAGAGTATCCAAGGAAAACCCACATGAACACAGGGAGGACATGCAGACTCCACACAGAAGGCAGTCTAGTTGAGAATTGAACCAGAGAACCTCTTGCTGTGAGGCAACAATGCTACCGCTGCACCACTGCACTCTTCTTGTTAACAAGCACTAATGATATCATCCTCCATAAAGTGCACCATGACACTGTTAAAGTCAGACATATGTGGTGGTGCTATTTTTACATTGTTTTCAATCCAGATTCTATACCTTCACAGGCATAATGTTCAAATTTGACCTCAGTCAACTGCTGTGTTTAGTTTGTTGGTGGTACAGCATGAACATTATATGATCTATTGCATTGTTCTTGATTTTACTACCACTTCAGAGAACCATTAACATAGCACATGAATCCAACATCCCCTTTTTCCCTGTAGTCACATAACACCTCTCCTGCAGAGGACCTGGGGATGTCATCAACCCAAAGATGCATACACACATTGTGAAGCAAGAGTCCTTACATGAACCTTTGCAAGTCATCTCCAGACCACTGGATGTGTGATTGATAATTGTATTGTGGGGCTGTGCACATGCTACATATGGACAGAGGCAGTATGTAATACAAACACATGCACACATAAGCACACACCCTTACTATCTTACATCATATTGCAAGACATTTTTTGCTTTAAATGGTATAATAATTGCTAGGATTGTATGTGATGTTGGCCATTAGCCTAGTAATGTCCTATGGACCCATGAACATGTGGTATAATAATTGCTAGGATTTTATGTGATGTTGGCCATTAGCCTAGTAATGTCCTATGAACCCATGAACATTGCACACATCAGTGTTGCTGTCATCCACATGTACTATGTTGAGGTGTGGATGTAAGGTAGCTCTATGAGAGGGTATTACAAAGTGTGATGTGAGGTAATGTAGTGATGAATGCTTCTCCCATTTGATTACATATTCCTTCCAAAACAGGTGCAGTAATATGTCTCCAGGATCTGTTGACATGGGATGATACTACGTATATTGTTGGCTTAGTAAGGCATGTGTTTTTGTATTGGAGTATACCAACATTTTACATTGTTCTCATTCAACAATTGCATTATGGCATAGGTGTGCATTTATATACCTACCATCATTAAATGCTCAGTGGCATACATCAATATAACATCATAGTGTCTTCATGGGACATACATCTTGTTTCATCCACATGTCATAATGCTGTGATATACACAAATATATAACAAGTTGTGATTCAATTGCAACCTTGGAGAATTCAATGTATGCACAATTGTGTTGCTGTTCCCAAGGATCACTAAGGTGCTCCCCAGCAGTATTTTATGAATATTAGCATTTGTGCCAGTAACTGTTTTGGTAAGCCACACCCACCTCCTTTGTAATGTGTCCAAATATGGTATCAGGCTGCTCACGAACAGTTTTCCACTAAAGCATATAGGCACATGATGTGCAATTGATGTAATTATGTGACATAGGTACAGTTGTATGACAATGTGAATAGTACCACTGTGTGGAATGTGATACATAACCAAAGCTGTATTTGGAGGTGTTGTCACAAATCTTTTCTAAATAAGTATGAAATGTTAAAGGGAATGCACAACTAAGTGCAAAGCTGTTTGTGGATGCCATCAGCCGTACTCAAGCAGCGGAAATGAATAATCTGCTAGCTGACAGTTTTGATCAAACTCACCCTCCCATCTCCACTGGCCACCAGCCAAAGTATACATGAAACATTGCTCAGCTTATTTTCTCAGGACAACAACTCATCTATGTTGTCTCTAAAACTAAAAATGTGGCATCAGTGGTCCCTGACAGCATCTCAGGTTGCCTTTTCAATAACTTAAAAGCTGACCTAGCAGACATAGTTGGATCCCTGATCATACAGAGACTACAGACATCCTATGTTATGGCAGAAGGGTGTACAGTAACAGTCATCCATCTGAGCAAGGGGGGACTATCACCTGATGAAGGTAATTATCGACCCATAAGCCTGACTCACTGCATCTGTGAAGCAGACCTAAGAATCATCATGGACCTTATCAAAAATGAATTAGATAATCTGCTGTCTGTGTAGCTAACCCATTTTATTATTCTTTAAGGCTACATCATGTCTGTTAAGTCTGGTTGACTTCTTCAAAAAGGTCACCAAGTGCATGGATGAGAAAAAGACTATGCATCCCACCTACCATGACCTGGCCAAGACATTTGACAAAATTCCACACTCAGGAATTACAGAGAAACTGTCTTAAGTGGAAATAAGCACCTACTTCACCTAGTAGGTAGACAAATGGATCAGAGACAGGACACATACTGCCAAAGTGTGGGAATTTACCTCTAGCAAGAAGCCAGTGACCAGGGCCATATTTCAAGGTTCTGTACTAGGACCTTTTTTGTTCTGTATTTAATTCTCAAAAGTCAAGACAAACTTAGCCTTTATCTGGCCAACTTTGTGGACAACTACAAATTGTTGGCAATCATTGAATGCAAGAATGTTATTGTTGTATTGCAGAAAGTTTTAATGCACAAACATGGTTGTTACCAGAGCCATGGGGACACACAAAATGAACAAAAAAAGAATAACTATTCCCTGTTTGAAAGCAAATACACAAGCTAATTACAATATAGACAGCACAACCTTAATGATATACCCAGTGGCATGGAATCTGGATACTCAGGTAGATAGTAATCAGAACTTCCACCAGCATGTGCCCATAGTGGTGACAAATCTATTGTATGTAGCACAGGTCTTAAGTACGGACAGGCTACCCATATCAAGGACATTATGATTCCATTGTTCTTGGATCTCACCACACCAGTAATTGAGTACAATGCATCCTTTTGCATGCACCTCACCACATATCTAAAACAGCTAGAGCAACCCCAGAGTTTGTCACACAAAGAAGATATATGGTATAAACAACAGGTCTTATGTGGAGAGATTGAAAGCCCTATAACTGCATTATATCTCCTGTAGACTACTAAGGATTGTTCTGTGTTTGGCTTACAAGGCAGTCTCCAAACTTGACCTGATGGAAATGTTACACATTGTTAATGCAAACTGCACAAGGTTCACTAGTTCCAAGGATGTTAACTGAGCCTCTGACATAATAAATCATGTTGGAGAGATAGATACATTTGTCAGACACTATCTCTTCATTGGAACAAGCTTCCCATTCACATAAAGCAAAGGCTTCAAGTGCAACCTAGATCAATGGATGGTTAACTTTAATTGTACTCCTGGTGTTGCAGCCATGTCCCTCCTGGATATAGGCAGTTGGTATTAGATAACATAGCAGAAGTATGTCCCTTTGTGAACATTGTTCGCATAGCTATTGCAACTTGTGCAAGTCATGTTCAATATGGTTAGGCTTTTATGGGATCTTGGGACTTTAGCCTAGTGCTGTCATGTACACCTGTAAGAACCTATAAACCTGGGAAGTTCAACTGTGTTCTAGGTACAGCTATAGTGTGACTATACATCATCATGGATGTACCAGTACATCACACCAGTATTAACAACTGAAAGTTTGCATGAACACATACACATGCATGTCAAGCTTTCATGATAGTATAAAATTTTCCATGGCAATATCAGGGTGGCAGTAGTTGTGTGGAACATGTCTTTGGCTTGACATGTGCTGATATAAAGTGCGCTCCATGTATCATTTGGTATGTGAACAATATCACAGTGACAGTGTCCTCACTCATTGTGACTACATTTTGCAGTATTGTAGTTTCTGTGCACATGGGCATGCTGATGCATTACTATTAGTCTCACATAGTGCTGTACCATTAATTATAATAGACCACTTCTTAATTTACATATCAATTGCAGATGCTGCAGACAATATCCCTTGTTATTACATGTGGCAGATGAATGCAATACACAGCTGTGTGTAGGGAATCTATGGATAATAGTGTGTTGTTTTTAAGTTTTGCTATCTATATGGCTGATACCTATGTCTTCCAGGGATGATTTACTTAGGTTTATCATTTTTGCCACAGTGAGCTCTTACACATCTTTTTGGCCATACATAAGTATTCTTTGTGATGTATAACCATTAGGAGTTGACAGTACAGACGTCTCTTGAAGGTGTTATACAAGATGCTTGTGTGATACGACTTTCTGTGATGCACCCAGTTTACCCTTAAAATGTTGAGGGCCATTTGTTTGGCACTCAGATGAGTGAATGTCTGTTTTCAAAAGTTTGAATTAGTGAACAACAAAATGCTGAACTCATAACAGCGAATGCTAGTGTGCATTTGCTGTTGTGAATTTGGCCTTCTGAATGGAGATTGCACTACAGGGGGAATCGGGACATGTATGTTTCCCTCACTCTAGCGCGATCTCGGAGTTAGTATATATAATTAGCAGGGGGTGCAGCCCTCCTACATGGGGGGTGCAGGAGGGCTTGCCCCCCTGTATAATGGTCATTGGAGACATCCGGAAGTGATGTGTGATTCACACAAAGTTGACATTCCTGTGGCGACTTTTTTTTGTGCACCAGGTTTGCTCTTCTGAGAATTCGGCTTTGCAGTTTCTGATATTTCAAGTCTGGTAAGTAAAGATTTGCACAAGTCTGTTGCAACAATTTAAAGGAAAACAGATGCACCCAGGAAATACACAGCTCATTGACAGCATTGATGGCATGGGTTATATTCTTGAAAGTGTGGATTGTGGCTTATGTGTCATGCAAACCTCTCATCTGGTTAGAACTGCTCCTAATATGAACTACAGATGTTACACTGTCCCCCTTACCTTCAAAAAGCACCCATTTCTGAGGAAGGTGTGTGGGATTCCCTTTATAGGTTACTGATAAATAATTACAGTTGTACAAGTGTGTTCCTGCAGAACATGTATAATAAGTATAATCACATATTTTTCTTTCAGTGTCACAGATTAATGGTGGTATTATTCTGAAAATGTCCATGATTGTTCCTGCTTCGGTGTACTGTTCTTCATGAGACTGCTATGTGTCCCCAGATTGGTTGAGAGCTATACTGACATTTCAGTCATATTCAAGCAACTCAGTTTGCACACCTTCACAATATCCACATACCCCTATTGTATATACCGTCCTTGATAAATGTCCTCTCCAGTGATCATGTCAGGATATTTATATCACAAAAAATGATCTTGATTGATATGTAAACTTGTGTGACAGTCATATAACATACTTACAAATATGTGATGATATTAATATACTTGCACAGGAGGTGTAAACAGTAGTGTGTAATGTAATATATAGGGTCTATATTAGATCAGCAAATGCTTATAAAAGCGAACGCTGATTGATCGACCTTATGTAAGTGAAAGCTTACAATCTTGAACTGTCAGATCAGCAATTTTATTTCCTAGGGAAAAAAATCGCTGATCCAAAACACATACACACAACACAAGCACACCAAACAAACAGAAATCCACATACATACACCTAAAATCTGACACCTAACCCTACATTAAACTATGCACACATCACTAACTATCCACTTACCTTAACCCAAGCCCTAACTCTAAGGTCTGTCACTATCGCTCACTCACCTCACCTGCTCCCTAACCCTAACTCACCTAAACCTGCCCTAACCATCATGTCCACACAGTCACACACATACCTAACCTGAGCCCTAACCCTAACTCACCTAACTCACCCTAACACTCAAATACACACAACTGCACACTTACCTGAATCTGACCTGTAACTTTCCACCACAGCACTGAAAATACCGAAGCAACAGAACCAGACAACCAAATTCTTTCCCTAGGAAAAAATGTGGGTTTCTGTTGCTCCGATATTTTGAACATTCACTAAAATAAGGTCAATCAATCAGCGTTCGCTTGTTTAAGCGTTCGCTGATCTAATATAGACCCAATATATACAAATGTGATTACTTTTCATACTACTGACTTCTCTTTGGGGTGTATGTACATTGATATGGCCTTATCTGGTGTGCATTACTATGTTTTACATGTCCTCTTCCTCTTTTTTCATTCCTATCATTCATTTCTGTGATCCTTTTCAATACACACACTTCCCTAGACTAATATATTTATACTGCATTCTTTGTACACTTGAAGATCATCACAAAGCCTTTATTTCAATATGGCAAGAACATATTGTAGTATACATTGCAATGAGCACTCTTTTTCTATAATTTCTTACTGCATTCATTGCATATATGTGTGTGAATGAGAGGGATGATAGAGGAATGGTGAGGATGCAAGGAGAAGAGGTGGCGAAGGTGGATGAGTTTAAATACTTGGGGTCAATAGTTCAGAGTAATGGTGAGTGTGGAAGAGAGGTGAAGAAGAGAGTACAGGCAGGATGGAGTGGGTGGAGAAGAGTGTCAGGAGTGATTTGTGACAGACGAGTACCTGTAAGAGTGAAAGGGAAGATCTACAAGAGGGTAGTGAGACCAGCTATGTTATATGGGTTGGAGACAGTGGCATTGACAAAAAGGCAGGAGTTTGAGCTGGATGTGGCAGAGTTAAAGATGTTAAGATTTGCACTGGGTGTGATGAGGGTGGACAGGATTAGGAATAAGTATATTAGAGGGTCAGCCCAGGTTGGAAGGTTTGGAGACAAAGCCAGAGAGGCATGGTTATGTTGGTTTGGACATGTACTGAGGAGGGATGCTGAGTATATTGGAAAAAAGATGCTAAGGATGAAACTACCAGGTAACAGGAAAAGAGGAAGGCCTAAGATAAGGTTTATGGAATTGGTGAGAGAGGACATGCAGGTGGTTGGTGTGACAGAGCAAGATGCAGAGGACAGGAAGAAATGGAAACAGGTGATCCGCTGTGGCGACCCCTAACAGGAACAGCCGAAAGAAGATGATGATTCATTGCATTAATTTTAGCCCTGATAATCATTGTGGCTGTCCACTCAATTTCCCAGAAGAAGTTTGCCCGTAGGTAAACATGTCTGCATGTGTTATATTTCTGTGTGCTGCTTTACACCGTTTCCTGTTGCTGGCTCCACAAAACATAGCTTGTAGCTTTAGAAGCTTGATGTGAGGCATGCATATGTGATTAGTGCTGCTGCTCATCTCACAAAAATATAAACTCTATGTAGACGTTGCGCTAAGTCTACAAGGAGTTTATTGAATCCCTGGGTCACAGTCTCCCTACACAATTACACCTCCAGTGATTATCCATAGCTTCATAAACATCTAAAGGGAAGAGTGAAAACAATGGAATGGAGAAATGATGTAGTCATTTCTAGACATGACCTACACAAGAGTATTGTGCAAAGTGATATCTAGACCCTTGCATTCCCTGGATCCATAATTACAATGTAGCAATATTTCAAGACAACATGTATTTTATACTGTATTAGTATTGTACATGCTGAGATTAATTTACTACTGACTAACAGAAATGACACACTTTCATGTCATTCTGAGCATGGATTAGAAATGAAGGACTGAATGCATGTCCAAATAAGAGTTATTATATAGAAAATATTTGTTAGCATATTTGCTACTGATGGAACACAATTTGTTGTAATGCTTAAAATGTATCATCTGGGATGTATCCCTTGATAAATACTAGTTTTCTACTGGAAGATTTTTTTATCCATAATCAAACTCTTTTTCAAGCAAAATTGATACTTAATGAAAATAAAAGTTCTACAAACAAGTCTACTGCCAAAGTAGTTTGTGTATTTCTCATTCCCAACAATTTTTGACAGTACTGTATAGGCAGATCAGCCATAAAATAACAGAGTAACACCCTGTACTACCATCACTTTACTACCTCTCCCATTGTAAACTGAGCTAAGGTGGGTGTGCTCATCATTGCTTATAGACAGTTTAAAGAGACAGATTTGATACCTTGACCAATATTTATCACACCCCACTATCTCAGTTTATATCACTCCACTGGGTCATATCCGGAGGTCACAAAACAAAACTCGGCAGAGAAACTGTCCCTACTAGAACATTATCCTTGTTTTCTTGAACACCCTAGGTTTTCAAATATTTTCACTTACGGATTCAACCAGCTGCTTTCAAAACATTAAATCCTGCCTGTTCATCATTATAAAATGAATGCTCATCCATTAGTCAGGGTTGTACAATTTAAATACTGCAGCAATGAATTGCTGAACTCCAAAGCACTTAATATTGTCCCTTTGATGCAACTTGTTACCTTTGCCCATTTAAAAAGGTCTATATTTTGTTCATTGTCTGCCTTTTATTTGCATTTGATTTATTTTTTGCTTACTCAATTTGCTGAAAAACTTCAAATGCAGAGGAGAAAAGTACTAGATATGCCAGTGACAACATTAATATCTATGTAAAATGGATTTCATTACTACCTTGTATATTAAGACTCAATTTTCTCTCATTATTTATAGTTCTTGGAATCTGAATGGCAAGTCTAGTAAGAAGAGAATTCAAAACTTTTGAATGTATTTAACATGTTGCTGCTTCACCATGGCCAGCTCTTGTAAGAATAGAGGCTTACATGTCACTGGTGACCCAAAATGTATTACTGTCTTGGCCAGCTGATGGAGTTTGCAGCAGATGATGGCCCAGTGAAGGGGTAGGGAATAGAGAATCTAGCTGTGTACTAAATACATCCCATGGAGGAGATCCTGCTATGCAAATACCAGGGCTGGAAGTGGGTAATAGGCTCATTAATTCATTCAAGGGTTGAAGACTTCAAACGTGGATGTGTAAAAACATGCAACCATGTGAAGAAGGCATTTTAGTCTCTGTAATGATATGGCTCACAAATCTCCTCCCTCTCTGGGGTGGGGTGAGGCCAATACAAAAGGGCATCTTAGCTGGTATGATGATGAGCGCACAAAGCAACCTTATGGCTGCCAGAATTATACTCCCCTCTAACTGAATAGCTCTCACCCTTAAATCTCTGTATGAGGGAACAAATGATTCATGCCCAACTTGGGAGGATGATCATCTCTGGTCACTAGGTACTGGGGAAACCCAATTAGAAAATATGTTGCTGCTTTTATGGTGTTGTCTGTACTCCTCATACATGCATTGAAAGAGCATGGACAGTTGTTTTTTTTAATGGGAGAATGAGTTTGTCAACAATCTGCATGGCGTGAAAAAAAGATGCATTTATGTCTGATCAGCTAATGTTTACCAACTTGTGCAAGTCATAAGTGAGAACGCAAAATTCAATAATCAGAGCAATAATCAGAGCAGCAGAGAGAAGATGTTCTCCACAATATATTAAAAACTATTTTACTTGGTTGTGCAGCATCTGTAACATTACACAAGGGGTGTAGTGTGCGTATTGGTAAGCATTACAAGAAACTGGGTACAGATGAAACAATGTTATGATACTATTGTGACTAAGCCATTTGTTAAGTAAGTGGATACCATTCAGAAGCATATAGGAGATGCAATCATACAAGAGATGAGATCAGATGCCTATGATTTAAAAGCATTTTACCGATGTAAAAGAGAAACATTCAGACAGAAAAGGAAGCATAGGATACTGGTTATCTGTGCAAAAGGCCAGTTTTGCAGACACGGGCCCATTAGTGCATGGACAGGTTATCTGCCTGCAATGCTGGCAACTTGGGAATGAGCAGTGATCCAAAATCCAAAACTATTAATGTGAGTCAGTTACAGTCTGTCCTTCAATGTTACATTTAAACTGTGAGCTTTGGCTGGTTAAGACCTGCATGATATCAACTTAAACGCATAAGTGTAGCTAAGTAACTTTTATCTGCACTTTTTAAAGTAATTTGTTTGTGTTGCATTGAGCAATATCTAGCTAGAAGTTGACTGTTTTTTCAGTAGTGCATGTGGTATTTTCAGTTAAGGCTTGTTAAAAACCTGCATAGCCAGTGATAGGTGAGGGTAGTAGTTTCCTTCATTGTTATTCAGTTTCTGTCTTATACAAGTGGTACAGTGAATTATCTTCTGTTTAAACTGTGAGCTTTGGCCGGTTAAGACCTACATGATATCAACTTAAACGCATAAGTGTAGCTAAGTAACTTTTATCTGCACTTTTTAAAGTAATTTGTTTGCGTTGCATTGAGCAATATCTAGCTAGAAGATGACTGTTTTTTCAGTAGTGCATGTGTTATTTTCAGTTAAGGCTTGTTAAAAACCTGCATAGCCAGTGATAGGTGGGGGTAGTAGTTTCCTTCATTGTTATTCAGTTTCTGTCTGATACAAGTGGTACAGTGAATTATCTTCTATTTAAACTGTGAGCTTTGGCCCGTTAAGACCTGCATGATATCAACTTAAATGCATAAGTGTAGCTAAGTAACTTTTATCTGCACTTTTTAAAGTAATTTGTTTGTGTTGCATTGAGCAATATCTAGCTAGAAGTTGACTGTTTCAGGAGCGCATGTGGTATTTTCTGTTAAGGCTTTTTAAAAACCTGCATAGCCAGTGATAGATGGGGATAGTAGTCTCCTTCATTGTTATTCAGTTTCTGTCTTATACAAGTGGTACAGTGAATTATCTTCTGTTTAAACTGTGAGCTTTGGCCGGTTAAGACCTGCATGATATCAACTTAAACGCATAAGTGTAGCTAAGTAACTTTTATCTGCACTTTTTAAAGTAATTTGTTTGTGTTGCATTGAGCAATATCTAGCTAGAAGTTGACTGGTTTTCAGTAGTGCATGTTGTATTTTCAGTTAAAAAACCTGCATAGCCAGTGATAGGTGGGGGTAATAGTTTCCTTCATTGTTATTCAGTTTCTGTCTTATACAAGTGGTACAGTGAATTATCTTCTGTTTAAACTGTGAGCTTTGGCCGGTTAAGACCTGCATGATATCAACTTAAATGCATAAGTGTAGCTAAGTAACTTTTATCTGCATTTTTTAAAGTAATTTGTTTGTGTTGCATTGAGCAATATCTAGCTAGAAGTTGACTCGTTTTTCAGTAGGTCCCCACCCACCCTCCCTGTTTTTGTGTCGGTGTTAATCTTGGTGGCTTTGAAACTGCCCGCCCCTCTTGTAATGTAGCACTTGGATACTCCTCCTGGGCCCATCTCATTTGCTCACTCAAAAAAAAAAAAAATTATCTGCTTTTACTGTATTTGTGTTTCTTCCTTCTTTATTTTGCTTTTGCATCATCTTAAAAGTACTCAATTGTATTTATTACTGCTTAGTGTAACTAACTCTAAGCCTTTTAGTTTAAGCACTTGGGCTTCAGACCAGTTGTTTTACATTAAGAAGGTTTGTGCTCTGCACTGTAGTGGCAGGACAGGTAGCTTACATCCTTCTAAGTTGGGAACTGCTGACTGAGGGCTCAGTGTTTGTTATTCTAAAAGTGTATTAATTCTGGTTTAAGCACTTGGGCTTCAGGCCAGTTATTTTACATTAAGAGGGTTCATGGTCTGCACTCTTGTGGGAGGAGAGGCTGGACTCTGCCCTTCTGAGCTTGGAATTTCTGGTTAAAGGTTTATAGTGCCTGCATATTTGTACTGCTTCTTACTAAATTGGTACACCTTGTTTGCTGTAGCATAGACTAGATCCAGGCCTGCTGAATCTAGTTTTGTTTCTATAACTTGAGCACTAATCCAGGCATTCTTTAAAGTATTCAATTGTATTTATTACTGCTTGGTAGTAACTTGATTAAAGTGTAGCTATCATTCAAAGTCTTTTGGATTAAGCACTTGGGCTCAGACCAGCTGTTTTACATTAGGAAGGTTTGTGGCCTGCACTGTGGTGGCAGGATAGGTAGCTTACATCCTTCTAAGTTGGGAACTGCTGATTGAGGGCTCAGTGTCTGTTATTCTAAAAGTGTATTAGTTCTGGTTTAAGCACTTGGGCTTCAGGCCAGTTATTTTACATTAAGAAGGTTCGTGGTCTGCACTCTTGTAGGAGGAGAGGCTGGACTCTGCCCTTCTGAGCTGGGAATTTCAGGTTAGAGGCTTATAGTGCCTGCATATTTGAACTGTTTCTTACTAAATTGGTACACCTTGTTTGCTGTAGCATAGACTAGATCCAGGCCTGCTGAATCTAGCTTTGTTTGTATAACTTGAGCACTAATCCAGGCATTCTTTAAAGTATTCAATTGTTCATAGGTTCATAGGTTCATAGGTTGGTACTAGGCTATCAGCCCTAGGGCCTATACAAGCCTAGCCATAACAATTCCCTGGCTATTTCTTCCCACATTATTTACTTTCCTGGACCCCTATCTAGCAGGGCGACTGACGTGATCCCTGGGGTGAATTTCCTTTCTCCCATCCAAACGTCAAGGTTCCTCTTGAAGGGGTCCAAAGAGGCACTCTGCTTGATATGTATGGACAATCTATTCCAGAGTCTGGGGAGTCTCTGGGTCAGGAACCTATCCCTCCAGCATGTTTTGTTTATTGTGATGACAAGGTTTAGATCCCTGGAGCGTGTAGCTCTGAGGGATTGGGATTTCTTTAAGTGTAGCATGTCCAACAGCTCTGTTTTTGACATGGCCTTGTATGTTAAGCAGAGATCGCCTCTGAGTAGACGATATGCGACAGAGTATAGCTGGAGTTTTTTAAGGCGGTCAGCGTAGGGCATCTGCTTTAGGCCTGTGATTCTTTTAGTGAGGTATTTCTGAGGCTTTTCCAGTTGTATTTATTACTGCTTGGTAGTAACTTGATTAAAGTGTAGCTATCGTTCTAAGTCTTTTGGATTAAGCACTTGGGCTCAGACCAGTTGTTTTACATTAGGAAGGTTTGTGGCCTGCACTGTGGTGGCAGGACAGGTAGCTTACATCCTTCTAAGTTGGGAACTGCTGATTGAGGGCTCAGTGTCTGTTATTCTAAAAGTGTATTAGTTCTGGTTTAAGCACTTGGGCTTCAGGCCAGTTATTTTACATTAAGAAGGTTCATGGTCTGCACTCTTGTGGGAGGAGAGGCTGGACTCTGCCCTTCTGAGCTGGGAATTTCTGGTTAAAGACTTATAGTGCCTGCATATTTGAACTGTTTCTTACTGGAATTGGTACACCTTGTTTGCTGTAGCATAGACTAGATCCAGGCCTGCTGAATCTAGCTTTGTTTTTATGCTTGTTTGCTTGTTATTTCCCTGAAATGCTAATTCCACCTAAAACACGGCTTTTCAGCGCTTCTGTGGATCCCTAGTGACATCTGCATTGCTTACTGTACTTATTTCCTTGTTTCACTTGAAAGAAAGTTACTGTTTGTCATTTTTGCATTTAAGTTACCTGTAACACATTGCATTTAAGTTACCTAGCCCTTGCTCACTAAAGCAATTATATAAGTCAGCACTAAAAAATTAAAAGCACTACACCCTCACAAACTCCCCTTGAGTATCTTGTTTCCCATTGGCCCTTTTTTTTTTCAATTATAAAGGAATTCCCAATACTATTCTAGCATGTCCAAAGGTCAGTTTTCAATCTCCTCTCTGGTCCAGCCGGTGAATCTGGGAATCTTGAGGCAATGTTACAACTGTCTCATGTACACAGACAACCCTCTCCTCCTCCCAACAAATTCCAACAAATGTGAGAGATGCAACCATATAGCCAAACTGGAGGCTAAGCTCTCTCAACTCAGTACTGGTGAAAACTGTCAGGAGGAGAAGGAAACCACACTCACTACAATTCCAGTCTCACATAGACCTACCACAACAGCAAACCAAACACATAAACACACAAAAACATACTCGGAGGCTCTAAATAAAAATCTGCCTAAGCAGCAGAGACCTCCAAAGCAGACCCCCAAGCAACTCTACCCCAAAACAAAACACATGCAACACATAGCTCACAAAGCCAGTGTGCAGAACAGTCACAGCCCTTAAGGCTAACCAACACACCTGATACACTTGTAATAGGTGACTCTATCGTCAGGCACACTGACATCCCGCTCACCAGGCTGAACAAGGAGAAGGTCACATTGAGCTGCCTGTCGGGCGCTAGGATCCGCCACATAACACAAGCACTTGCGTCACTCCAAGGCAAGTACAAATATGACTCAGTCATTGTCCATGCTGGTGTGAATGACCTGAGATGTACCTCACTGGACTACATGAAAAGAGACATAGAGGAGCTCTCTGAGCATGTGGCCCAGGCCGGTATGACCCTGACCTTGAGTAGCATCTTACCCTCACCAAGAATGATGCCATAATATGAAGACAAGATGATCAATTTTAACAATTGGCTTACAAACCCACCTCCATAGGTATCACAAGGGATAAGAAACTAAGAGTAATGCTACTCAGTGCCAGAAGTCTAAACCTCAAGATGCATGCACTCGAAACTCTTCTTAGCATGGAGAACATCGATATCTGTGCGGTAACAGAAACCTGGTTCAAGGCTCCCGAGAGCACCCCAGCACTACCAGGTTATACCTCATAGCATGCTTTTCGGCCACAAAACTTGGACCGAACCAGAAAAGGAGGGGGAGTATCAATATTCATCAAAGATTCCCACACCTCCAGGATGGTGGCACAGCACGAAGCATCAGAGACTATCCATGTGCAACTAGCAGTGGGTAAAACTGCCTTCCAGTTTATAGCCTGCTGCAGACCACACTCCCAAACCCAGGAACCCCACTCAGCCTTCCTGAGAACACTGGAAAATATGAAGGTCTCTCCAAACACCATAATATTGGGCGACTTCAACTACCCAAACATAGACTGGGAGCATTACTCTAGCTCCAACACCCTAGCTCAAAGGTTCCTAGAATTTATAAACTCAAATGCTATGGAACAACTTGTTACCACTCCCACAAGAGGGGAAAACATACTGGACCTGATCATCACCAACATGGGGACTCTATGCTCCAGACCAGAAGTGTATCCCTCACTGGTAAGATCAGACCATAAACTAATCTCACTGGATATTCACATCCCGACCCCACCCCCTGCCCAGAAAACCACAGTGAAAAACTTCTCTAAAGCAAATTTCACACTCCTCAAAACCAAGGTGGAATCCTTCAAAGCCACCAGGTCTGTGGAAAATATGGCCCAGACCGCAGAATCCTTTATAAACGCATTCTATGAACACCTTCAGGAATGCATGGATCATGCAATCCCAAATAAAACCAAGACCCAATCCTCCAAAGGCAGACGTCCTCTCTGGTGGACCCCAGCCATAAACAAACTATACAATAGAAGGAGGAAGCTACTACATGATAGAGCAAAATCCCAAAAAGGGAAGGCATCTCTGATCAGTGTTAGCAAAAAACTACGGGCACTCATAAAATCGTCTAAGGCCAGCTTCGAGAGAAAAATTGCACAGGACACTAAGGATAATCACAAGGCTTTCTTTAGTTATGTTATGTTAGGAACCTGGGTGGGAATTCCCAGATATGCTCAGAATTATTCCAAAATGACAAAAAATACACCGAACCCACAGACATTGCCAACATCCTAGCTGACAGGTTCAGCGCATACTCCCCCCCCTCCCCACCAAAAGGGCATATATCTATCCCAGCAGAGTGCTGCCCCCCTGACATCTCAGATGTTCTGGAAAGAGCCGCCCTCTCCAAAGCAAAAAACATAGCATCAATGGGACCAGACGGTGTCCCGGGCTGCGTCCTACATGAACTCCAAGATGAGCTAAACCCAAACATAAAACTACTGTTCAATCTCAGCCTTACCACAGGATATGTACCCAAAGATTGGCATACAGCAACAGTGGTCCCTCTCCACAAAGGTGGTGCCTCAACGGATCCTGGAAACTATTGCCCCATAAGCCTGACTAGTTTGGTCTGCAAAGCTATGGAAAGGATCATCATGGACCTCATAAAAAAAGATATTGGGGACCTGCAGACACTGGATCCTACCCAGTTCGGCTTTGTTAAGGGCAGATCCTGCCTCTTAAACCTCGTCAATTTCTTTGAAACAGTCACCAAGGCCATTGACGAGGGGAAGGTGGTCCACACAGCCAACCTGGACCTCGCAAAAGCCTTCGATACAATACACCACTCGGGCATTATAGATAAGCTCACCAGCTTAAATATAAACCCCTATGTCACTAGATGGGTTGCAAACTGGCTCAAGGACAGAACCCACATGGTTAGAATTGCTGGAGCCATGTCAGACTCCAAACCAGTTACAAGTGGCATCCCACAAGGCTCAGTCCTGGGACCTCTCCTGTTCAGTATATATTTCTCGGAGGTACAGGCCAACGCGGAAGGACTATGGCTGACCAAGTTCGCAGATGACTGCAAACTGGGCGCTATAATCGACTCTCCAGCCGACACAAGCATCCTCCAAAAGGGCCTCATAGAAACAGACAACTGGTGCCAGAGCCATGGCCTCAAGCTAAACGCCAAAAAGTGTATAGTCATCCCCTTTGGCAAAAACAAAGTGCCCACAAATTACCACATAGGTGGTAATCCATTAAGTACAGAAGAAGTAATTAGGGACCTGGGGACCCAAGTTGATAGCAATCTCTCATTTGACAACCACGTGGCCAAAGTGGTTAGAAAAACATTTTATATAGCCCACCTAATCATGAAGGGATTCTCATCTAGATCAGGGGAGGTCATCGTGCCTCTTTACTCATCCCTCATCAGGCCCATAATTGAGTACAATGCCCCTTTTGGGATGTACCTTGCCAGACACCTGCAGCAACTGGAAAGACCCCAAAAGTACCTCACCAAGAGGATCAAAGGGCTCAAACAGATGCCATATGATGCCCGGTTAAAGAAACTCCATCTCTACTCAGTGGCATACCGCCTGCTCAGATGCGATCTGTGCCTGATGTATAAAGCCATGTCCAACCTGGAATTAATGGACATGCTGCACCTCAGAAAATCCAAATCCCATCGAGCTACGCACTCGAGAGACTTGAACCTCAGCACTGAAATAAATAGGACATGCTAGAGGGACAGATTCATAACCCAGAGGCTCCCTTCACTCTGGAATAAAATCCCAGTCCAGGTTAGGCAGAGTCCCTCATTGGCTCTCTTCAAGAGGAATGTTGATGAGTGGATGGGGGATCGTAGGTTTACCCCGGGTATCACTTCTGTGTCACTGTTAGACAGAGGCACAGTATACTAACCTCAAAAAATGGCATAGCAAAATTAATTTAAAATGGGTGGTGAAAGCCAAACACACTCTGGCTAGGCTTATAAATGCCCTAGGGCAGATAGCCTAGTATGAACCTATGAACCTATGAACATTAATGAAGAGGCGGCACGGGAGCAGCTGTAGCAGCTGCACAGAGACTTTGGGGTAAAATCTAAGCTAGGTGGTTCAGTTCATTGTCTATTACAATTTAAAACTGGTTTTAGGGAAATAAGAAATAGTGCAGGCATTGTTGGATAAAGAGTTGTCTGTGGGCAGCTTACTAGATTCCTTTTGAAGTTCCTCTATTTAGTAAATATTGAATATCTCCTCTTGGTTTGGTCCCTAAGAAATAACTAGGTGCATTTAGGTTACTGCATCATTTGCCTTTTCCAAAAGGGGAATCTAATACCAATACTGATAAATCAGATATTAAGGTACATCAGTCTTCCTTAGATGAAGTGGCAAGAGTGATCAGGTCATTTAGGGATCCATGGTTACTGAAGTTGGATCAATTCAGGATTGAGGTTTTTGCTGGAGAGGAAGCAGGCTTGGCCTTTGTTTGCCTGTGTTGGGCATGCACCTTGATGTTAAGTATTACTTTGAAAAGACTATGCCTATGGGCTGTGCAGCTGTGTGTGCCACTTTTTTAAAGTTCAGCACAGCATTGTACTCAACGTGGCAGCAGTGAGAAATTCACATGGTGGCTGTGCATTACTTAGATGATTTTTTTTTGCTGATCAGAGAAGGGCATGATTCTGTGATCAGGGAAATGAGGTTGTTTGAACAAATCTGTGTGGAGATTGAGGTACCACTGGCCATGGACAAAAAGAGTGTCCGACTAAGATGCTAGCCTATTTAGGTTTGGAGCTTGATGCAAACCTGGAAACATTCAAACTGCCACGTGACACGATATAGAAAGTGACAGATAAGGTGGAGTCTATAGTGGTAAGGGAAAAGATGAGGATTAATGAGATGATGAAAGACTCCATAATTTTGCATGTAGATCAGTATAGCTGGATTGTACATTAATGATAACTATGGCTAATTTGTTACAGGGGATGAAGCAAAAGCATTATTGGGTAAGGACGGGCTGGCAGGCAGGACAAAGAAGACATGTCTGTTTGGCTGGAGTTTATCCATCACTTTAATGGAGTATCTTTCTGACAGGATCACTGGGTTACTTCACTGGACCTTGACATGTTTACAGATACAGCACATGGGTTAGGAATGGGAGCTTATGTTGGAGGCAGATGAGTGCATAGACAAGCATTGAAAGGATATCACTTTCTTGGAACAGATGCCAATTTTGGCATCTTTGATATTGTGGAATGAGAACATTTGGAACAAGAAGGTGCTATTTCATTGTGATAACTTGGCAGTTGTACATGTTTTGGCTAGGAAGATGACAAACTCTAGAAAGGTAAAATGAATGTCCAAAACCCAGCAGTGCAAAGTCCACAAATAAATGCTAAAAAAAGCACTGTCAATGCCAGGAACTGCTTTATAAAAACTTTTATTCCACGAACAATTCACAGATTTAGCGCTTTCATCCCCTCCTGGGGATTTCATCAGAATCTGCCATATTGCATTTTCATCCCCTTTATATACCATACCAATTTCTGATGTCATTCTTTAATTTATAAAACTTTGGTTGGTATGTGCAAAATAGTCAAATGGGAGCTATTTTTTTAAATGTTAATTGTTTTATAAATTAAAGAATGACATCAGAAATGTTTTAGCATTTATTTGTAAACTCTAGAAAGGTACAAAAGTTACTCAGAAAGATGATTGCTTTGCTTTGTTTAAATGTCAACCCTTTTTTCAGCTCTGCATATTCCTGGCTATATAAGTGTTTTGGCTGATAGTCTGTTAGATTTTTAGTTCCATAGGTTTCGGCAGCTGGCAACGCAGAGCTCAGGTAAGCTGCACTATTCTACCCAAGAAGGTATAACAGATTGGCTAAGCATGGCAAGTCTGGTGGTTCAACAATCCTGGTTCAAAGCTACTAGAAAGACATACAGAAAGGCTTTCCTGTGTTTTAAACAGTTTGCTGTTTGTCTGATGATAAATATGAAGACTTCTTTGGTTGATTTAGTGTTGAGATTTTTAGTGGAGAGATGGAATGTTAGAGAGGTACTTAGGAAAGCTAGGGTAGACCTTATAGGGTTAAGTGTGGCACCAATATTGTTGAGGTTGCTGAATGTTACTGGGGACTGGGGGATACTGAAATTGATGAAGGGATGGGAAACGCTGTGTCCAAAGAAAGGGGGTAGAAGCTTAACATAAGAAAAGCATATGTTGCCAGTTTTGTTGGCTGGATTGGACAAGGTGGCTTTCTCTCAATTTGACTATGTGCTGCAGGACATTTTGGCAGTTGTCCTGTATGTTGTGGTTTTCTGGATTAGTAAATTATTGAGTTATTTACAATTGGATGACCTTAGGTTTATTTCAGCGGGGAGGGGGGGTAGTTGATCTGGCTAAGACAATCAAAAACTGATCAGGTGGATAAAGGTAAGCTGGTGGCATTGCCAAGGAGTATAATGCACTTGTTATGCCTGGTGGCATGGACTAGAGAGTGGCAAAAGGCATATAGTAGGTGGCCAAAGGATTTTGTTGTTTGGGATTTGAAGGGAAAAGGTGGATGCTCATAATTTTGTATCTTGGGTGAGGATGGCATTGAGATTACAAGGAGTATCAACAGATAATTATATGACTCATTCTTTCTGAATAGGAAGGTCGTCTGATGAAGGTAGGTCTGTAGTGGTGTTTAGAAAAGCAAGAACATGGTGATCTAGTGCATTTTTGAGTACATTCATTAGGATATAAGGGAAGAAGAGTTGTATTATTTGATGACTTGTGTGTGTTTCTTTTTCAGGAAGGAAGCTGTTAGACATGTTGGGTCATTTTTTTACTGAGAGGTTGGAAGAGTAGAAATATGTTCTGCTGGTGTTAATTTGGGCCTGGATCCAGTTCAATAGTATGTTGAGTGACACGATTATTGAGGTATGCAGTGATGTAAGTGGTTACCATCATTAGAAGAGGTAAACAACAATTTGGGGAACGTGTAGGGATGCTTGTACACCTGGAAGATAATGACATTGGTATTATACCAATAAAGAGGTCACTTACCTGTTTGCTAAGGGACTTGGTTGTTGTACAGAAATTTTCCTGGTCTAGAGTTGTTTGGTTGGCCATAATTCCCATGTTGGTTTGGAGGGGTGCTGATAAGTTTAAGATTATGGGGGTGACTAGAAAGTTTTTTAACCACAGGGAATACCTCTCAACCTTTTAGTGCAATAAATCTGGACAAAGCCTAAAATAATGGGGAGTTAAAGGCCCAAAAATTGGTACAGAATTTAACTACTGTTCTTTTAAAATTAGACAGTTGTAAAAATAACAGGACTTGTGTTAGCATGCATTTTTTGAAGGACGTGAAGTCTGGTTGGGAGGGTGGCCTAATGGTTAAGGTGTTTGTCTTACAAACACAAGGTGCAGGGTTTGAGTCTCACAAGAGATAATTGGCTAGGCTTAAAGTAGCTCGCAAGGGCAGTTAGCTTAATACTAACCTATGAAACTCAAATACATGTGATTAATTAATTTCTTCAGTCTTCTGTGATTCGCTAGAAAACCATAACTCTTATGAGGAACAGACCAAAAATGTAAAGCAAAAAACTGGATAATCGGTAAATATCAGGACAGTTGAGAGGCATGACATTGAGAGGTTAGGATGAGTGGTGCTTTAGGATTTCTTGTAAAGGAACACTGAGATTTTATGAATAGGAATGCAAACTGGAGCTGTAGCTTGGATATTTTCAATGTGCATAATGCATTGTTTGTGCAGGATTTGTTTGGGAGACAGTAATTATGTTTTGGGGTGGGGATATGAAGCAGACTGTGGGCAGAAGAAGGGCCCTAGTAGGTGCTTAAAGGGTAGACCCTTCTCAACCCCCTCCCCTTTTGAGTTTCAGTGGTACTCATTGGTTTAGTTGAGCGGTATTACACTGCTGTTGGAGTTAAGCTGTGTTAGTGAGTATTGGGACTTTGCTAGTACGTTTGTGGTGAGTGGTCTAACATACTGCTTGGTCTCTGTAAATGGCTGTATGGCTGAAGTTATCATTAAAGTGTTTAAGAGGAAGGTGAGTGGTCGATCACACTGCCCACTTGTATTGTGTTATGGTAATATTTGATATGTGTTAGTTGGTGTTAGTAAAGAAGGCTGATACTGAAGTGTTTGACATTTTGTAATAAAGCTGGTTACAAAAAAGTGTTTATTGGGTATAGCCCAATGACAAATGGAGATTGATTGGCAGACTAATTTGTCACTGGGCTGTTCCTTCAAGTATCGACAATTGGGAGATTGGGGGGAAGGGGGTTGATTATGGTTGCAAGAGAGGTGGAGTAGGTGGGGATGTTATAAAGGGGAGGTGTGTGCTCTTTGGCATCGCAGACTGAGTTCCCCATCCTCCCTTCTCTTAACATTTGGTATGATATAGGGCAGAAGAAGGGACCAATTATTTTTCTCTATGAGTAGACCCTTCTTCTTTCTCCTTCTTTTGAGTATTAGTTGACACTCTCATTGGTCCAGGTGAGTGTTATTGTGTCGCCTGGTGGAATTAAGTTGTGTTAGTGAGCAGTGAGACATTTTGATAAATTATCAGTCTAACACACTGTTTAGTCTCTGTTAAAACATGTAGTTTAAGTTATTATTAAAATGTTTAAGAGGAAGGTGAGCAGCCTATCATGCTGCTCAACTGTATTTTGTTATGACAATATTTGATGTGTGGTACTTGGTGTTAATAAAGATGGTTGATATTGAAGTGTTTGACATTTTGTAATAAAACAGTTCAGAATCTCTTAAGAATTGTCAAGTGTTTATTTTGGGATAGCAGAGTGACAAGTATGTACAATGGCATTATAAGCATGCCATCTAGGGACAACATGAGTCACAAATAAGTCACTTTCATATACAGGCTGTCTCGCCAATGCCAAAGGTCCTTTTCCTGACTTTGTATACATCTGATGCTTGAAAGAAACAAAAGTGAAAGAAGTAATGCGTCATGTAATTTTATTTTAATTTGATGCTCCCAGGCACAAGCTTTGTTCCTCATTGATAAAGCAGATCTATGACTACTTAATAATGATCAAGTATATCTTATATTCTCTCTGTCAGACATAATCTGCCCCTGGGGCATGACAGATAATGAGTTACAAAATGTGTAGAGTATTGACATTTTACTGTGCTCAAAGTAAAGAAATAAAGACTAACACAGTGCATCTCAGCTTTTTCTTAGGCATGTATTCTTTTCCTCCCAACAAACTATTTTTAATTTCATTTAGCAGAGATAAAGTTAATTGGTTCATAGGTGCATAAGTAAGCACTAGGCTAGCTGCACTTGTGGTGCAGAATGTTTTCCATAGCTGTGGTATCCTTTGCGATATATACCTGTCCCACTGAACTGTTCTGTTGATGTTCCAGAAGAGGTTTAGATCCCTAGATGTGTATTTCTGATGATTTGCATTATTTCATCATTTCTAATGTATTTTGTTTTCACACACAATCTGATTCAGCACTTCCTAATCCCAAAATAACGTTTCCTAATCTTTATATCAATGTTAATTTTAGACTGCGAGCATACATTGATGGAAATAATGGTAACAGTAATGCATTCCCGTTAGTTTATATCAGATGCATGTGCTGCGCCCCTCTGACAAGCCATAGAAATGACTATCTAACTGTACTTGGCTAACTGACCTTTGTATTCAGATACAGTCGACCTTCAAACCTCTTGCCTGAAAATAAACACCTTCTGACTGTTCGCACTCCAGTACGTATCAAGTATTATGTCTGGTGTCCTTCCAACTACACTATTTGTTGCTTGTTTCTGAATGTTTCCCACTTCTGTTTATTATCACACTTCACTGATATGAATTGTGTGCACTGGTAATATTATCTCAGGTACCCTGGTGTTCTTCTCGCTCTTTGTGTTATACCTGGTAGTGAAAACTGTCCCTGCTGATAGGTGCATCTGTTCAGTAACACTATTACATTCTGCAGTCTGTAACTGAGAGTCTCAGAACACTGATGCTGAATGTTAGAAAATAAGAATTTATACTAAGTTTGAGACAGCTGCATCTCAGTGTACTCCCTTTTCTTCAAGGTATGGCAATCTCAGAGTAGAAGGGCTATGGAGTGCAGCTCCAAATACTGGGTTACAGGGAGCGTTGCCAATGAGTGAGTTGCCATAACCTGTTACTATCTAAGAGAGAGGGGTGTGAGACAGATCTGTAATATGAGGCATGATATTGAACTTCCATGAGATGTTTTCATATTTTTTTATTTTACAATATTTAGTTCATTATTATATTAACTGCATTATTCCTATGGTATTGTGTCATTTTTTTTTCATTTTAAAACAATAACGTTATGATTTTTGAATAAAAAATAAATAAAACTGCAGGTAAACTTGGTTATTTCATCATCCAAAGTGCTGAGTTTGTTCTAGATAGTCTATCAGAACTTGTTAAAAAGTTAATTTCCTACAAGAGGCAAACACTAAATAATTACAAAAAATCCAGAAGTTGACATAAATTTTAAAAATGTGAAACCATTTCCATAATTTCCAAATGTATTAAATGTGTTCTGCTTCAGGAAACTAGAGTTTGTCAAATAGGGTAGTGCATATGCAGCAATCAACAAGGGGATAAATCATGAGGAAGAACAACTGGGAAAAATTAATAGCTGTCATCACAACATAATAATCCTTTACATGAAATAG
Organism: Protopterus annectens; assembly: GCF_019279795.1. NCBI lineage: Eukaryota > Metazoa > Chordata > Ceratodontiformes > Protopteridae > Protopterus > Protopterus annectens. The sequence continues at coordinate 834,354,404 of NC_056729.1, read as the reverse complement.
ATGTATAAATTTATGAGCAGCTTTCATGTCATGAAGTGATAAAGGCCTCTATCTGAGTCAGGTGACTCAGGTTTAATTGGCAAGCAATTTCCTGGGGTGTGAAAAAGGATGAAAATGTGTGACCAATATTAACTCGGGCATCTGGGGTGAAGGTTGAAAAATATCCCACTACAGAAGTAACACCTGTAAGTTAGACTTCAGGTGTATGCTCTGCTCTTTGCAAGACAGATAACAAGTCATGTGAACAGAACACCAACAAGGAGTGAATCTCTCAAATCTCTCAACTCCCATGCCTTGGTCCTCATATGCCTCAAAGCAGGGCCGTAGCAACAAAGAACGTGGCCCCCTTCGAACATACATATGGGGCCCTTATCCTGCTGAAATTAACATTTTATTACTGGCCACACACATCAACAAATGCCTTAAGACCAAGCTAAAAATAATCCTAAACTACTAGAGCTTAGTGCTTACTCAAGACCAAGCTAAAAATAATGATAAATTACTAGAGCTTAGTGCTTACTCAAGACCAAGCTAAAAATAATGATAAACTACTAGAGCTTAGTGCTTACAATAGTGTAACTATAATAATAAATCCAGTTCTTCAGTTGCGTAAATATGGATGTCAAAAGACTGCTTTCACTCAATGAGCTCACATATGCTGCATTCATTATTAATGAAATACATGAAATATAATTCTAAAAGTTGCATTGCAGTGCAGTTGGTCAATGACTGTTCAGTTAGCATAATGCATACAAAATTGCATACGGATTATTAACAAAATGTCTGCAACAGAACAGGGTGACAAATGTCTTCTTAGTATGCTAACATATATACAGGGTTCATATTATGTATATATAGGCCTACAGTGTACATGTATTCCATATACCATTAGCGTATTTATGCAAAGCGCATCTTTCAAGCCTTGTTTTTTGCAAATTGGTTAATCAGTGTGTCATAGTCCAGAGATCTGGAAATCTTGTTTTTGACTGAGATAACTGCAAGCGCAGAAAGCCTGTCATCTGTCATAGTTGAGCGCAAGATATTCTTGATCAGTTTCATCCTGCTGAAGCTCCTTTCAGCACCAGAGACAGTAACTGGTGTGGTCAGAAGAATTCTGATGCAAATGCAAAGATTTGGATATAACTCCTGAAGGCTGTTCCTGTATATGTACATTAAAAAATTGTTTGATGTGACAAGTCCTCTCTCTTTCTCGATGACATAAATAAAGTGATTCAATTCCATTATGAGTTTGTTGGCAACAATGTCTCCCATTTTTCTTTCAAAATTTTTGCAGTGATTCTCCAGTTCATTTTCTCTGTGATACTGCTTCAGGCTGTTATCGTTTTACAGAAATCCAAACAACTTATACCAATCCACAAGTTGGTCAAATCATGACAAAACAGAAGACATGGCCTGATCAGTGAGAACAAGAAAGAACTTCAGTTTAAATTTTTCTTCGGCAGAAAGATGACTTGAATCATCAGCACATTCGTAATGAAAGATTCTGTTATCACGTGGCACTCTGGTTTCTGAAAACACCTGCTCAATACCCATATGCTCTGCTATTTCACATGCATTCATGACTACAGAGTTATATCCTGTATTTCAATAGTCTTGCAAAAACTTCATTGTAGCACAGATTTCTGCCTGCAGGACGTCAATTGAAACATCTGGTGACTGAATTAATTTGCTGGTTTTATTGACATGAAACAGTATATCGTAGCATGTGCACACAGTCAGAACAAAAGGCCACATAGTAACATAGTCTAAAAGCACACCGGCTTCTGTTGCTGTATTGTCATCTTTCTTTTCACGTGCATGTTCTCGCTAAAATGGCAAAGCATTTCACAATTCTTCAAGGTGATAACACAATGGCTTCACAGCATCAATTCTCACCTCCCAATGAGTGTCCAATAACCCTTTAACAGATATTGGCATATGTTCTTGAAGTATATCCCAATGTGAAGGTGATGAAAAGACAATGTATATTCTGTTAATCAGACTGAAAAAGTCAACAGCATATTTCGATGACTTTGCCGCATCTGAGATTCCAAGATTCTAAGTGTGAGCTCCACATGGTCCATACAATGCATGGTCATTTATTTCTAGCATGCGGGCTTGAACTCCTTTATTCTTTCCTCTAATATTGGAGCCGTTATCATAAGCTTGGCCTCTCATGTCAGCAATGTCTATTCCTAAGTTGTCTGCCTTTTCAAGAAATGCTTCCAATAAGCCCTTGCCATTTGTATCATGAACATTAAGAAATCCAACATACGCTTCATGAATATTGACACTATCATCACCGTTGCATTCAACAAAGCGTAGCACCACTGACACCTGTTCTTCATGTGACACGTCAGGAGTACAGTCCAAAATAACTGAGTAATATTTTGCTATTTTAAGCTGTGCTATGTTAGCCTTTTCAATGTTACTGGCAACAAGTTGAATCAGCTCATTTTGGGTCTGTGGACTGAGGTAATGAACATATGCCTCTGTCTTCTTAATCCTCTGTAAAAGGTTTCTGAGGACAGTATCATACTTTGCAAGCAATTCAAACAGTCCCAAAAAGTTGCCATTCGAACGATCACCAAGCTTTTCATACTTCCTCGAAATGACAAGTTTCTTTTGGATAAGAAAATAACAACATCAATCATGCGTTTGACAACATCTCTCCAAAAATCTCTTCCTTTCATAAAAGACTGCAATTCAACTTGCTCAATAGATGTACAGTTTACTATGCCTGACCAAAGGTCAAACCATTTCACCATACAGTCTTGATGACCTTTGCCTGTTTCATGCTGCTGAAGTCTTTTTGACAGTGCTTTCCAAGCAGATGTTCCACTATGTAGTGGTATGCCACCAGTGCCAAATAATTTACAACAAAAACAAAAAAATGGCATATTTCTGGACTGAGTACATTAACCATGAATGTCTTATTGTCTCACCATTTGCCATGGTTCGATAGAAATGAGTACTTGTGAACCTCCATCTTTCCTCGTTAAATGGAAATCTGTAACTTTCATTCTGCTGCAGTGGGCCACGTTCAACAATATCACACACTTGTCTGTCTAATATTATAGACGGCCAATCTCCAGGATCATCAGTCAGTGATTCAAATTTGTACACTTCTTTCCCAGCATCAGCTGGAATATCTGTCACAGTTTGTTTGGTAGTAGAACAACTGGCTTCACCATTATCTTCACTTGAAGCACTTCTGGATACTTCTGCTTCTGGATATGACTCGTTGCTGCTAGCGCTGTCCATTTCATGTGCCTGTACCTGTACGTTGGATTGCAGCGTAAAATACATTGACAACTTTGGAATTTTCTCAAGTTGCTTCTTGGCATCTTTTGTTGCCTTTCGTTTACTACAACATCACAAAGCATGCCTTTTCATTGGAAATGCTAAAAAATTAAACAACTACATTAATAACATTTATTTATCTGCCAACCACCACCACCATTATGAACTCAAATACACAATCTTTGAATAGGTCCAACAGTAACAGACACATACACAGAGCATCCTTTGCTTTCATACACACATTTACTCACACATGCAGACAGCATAAACACACAAACAAATTTTTGTTTCATTTTATACACTCGCTAAACAGCAAACGCACTGCTCAATGAGTGCAAAATATCTGCTCGTTCGCCCGGGCATACCTCTCAACTGTACAGATTTTCACAGAATGTCCATTTTTGCCTCATATTTTTGGTCCATTTTTCATAAAATTGTGGTTTTCTGGCAAATAAGTGGCAAATCATTAAAGACTGAAGTTAGAAAAGAATGACACCCATTTGAGTTTAAGACTGCATACCCTTCAGAATATTCAAGGTAAAGCAAAACCCGTGATTCTATTACCTTTCTAAGTCTGTAAGTGCAGTATTAAAAATTTGTCCCTATTTTTTGGTCTTTAGCCCACTTTTATTAATGGCTTTGTCCAGATTTCTTGCTGTAAGAAGTTGAGAGGTATGGTTCAATCTCTGTCTTATTTACTCTCATACACTGTCACACACAAGGTTTTTTTCTTTTCTGCTGTGAAGAGGTGAACTCGTCTTGCCACAGCTATTATTTGTATATTAACACCCTTCTAGAGAAGGTTCTTTGTTCTCCAACCAGGTTGTGAATGTACTGCTGCCTATTCCCTAAATCTATTAATGCCCACTAGTGTTACACTCCATTAAATCCACAATCAAATTATCAGCACACAGCACTGTCCTCTCGATGCAGGTCCTACAGAGCATGAGGCCTCTTCCGAAATCCTAAGAAATATTAAGGTGCCTACGACAGGTTTTAAATAAGCTCAAGTTGTCACCTGGTAAGTGAATTGGAATGTTAATTTGGTAACAAGGACAGACGGCTTTATGCACGGACTGGTAAGAGATGATAGAAACTAACAGTTGACTAAAAAAAGAAATGGGTGACAGGGTTATATAATGGTGTTAAGTTACTAGGGTTTAACACCTCTCTATTTATGGAATAGGACAGCTTTTGCCTGGGATTTGTGTCCTGAGAAAACATGAAATGTGACAGCTGTCTGGAGATTTATGGGAGAAAATATACATTTCCCGTTAGTTCATGATACAATTATTTGTAGCTGAAACAAATTCTGCCTATGCGTGGCTGCAGACCCAACTAAAATTTGAAACTGACCGACAGACAACTGATGGCTGCCAATAGCAGTATGACGTATCGCCTTGCATTTTCTTGTCACTTTTAGCGGCCCCCTTCCTTGCGGGGTCCCCTCCAGTCGAAAGGTATGGAAAGCACTAGCTACGTCTCTGCCTCAAAGCAAGGGGAGTGAATGGGTTTGTGGGGCATGACTATGATCATTGTAATGACAAGATAAACCACACAATAACAGTTTCATGAATTCTGAATCATTACTATCCTTCACAATAAAAGATGTGTGAGAACAAGAGGATGACATTTTCAGTAAAAGTTGGCCATCTTTCGATGCAGATGTAATGAATATATAATTTATTGAAAGCTGTTCACATAATAAGAACAACCTTCCTTAAGAGGCTGAAAAGTCAAAAGTATGATCATTTGTGAATACATTGGGCAGGTAATTATGCAATTGGTATGTGGAGAGGGTACAATCAGAAATAAGTGATGGTTTAATTAGTGCCTGCAGTTAACTCAGTTGGTTATAATGTTAGTAGACTACATGAACCTTTTACATAATATCCATATTTCTGCATTCATAGTCTTCGATAGTTTGAAAAATGAGTAAACCAACATTATATTACATTACATTTACTTAAACAACGCCTTATTATTTTGGAAAGTGAGCAAATGGAAGGTGTGTAATTCTACTGTGGGAGTTGAGACCCAAATATTTAAAACTGCAATTATTTTTATATTAATTCAAGTGTTTGATAACATAGTGTAAGTACTTTGGTTAAGACAAATATATATTATTGCAAAATTAGCATAGGCTGTGGAACAGAAGCAGAGTATTGAAGTGTGATATCATATTTAGTAAAACATGATTTACTTGTAATCAGAAAGTCATTTGGACAGCATATGTAGGAATGCAGGAGAAAGAATACTGTTTCCAGCAACATATAAGAATATAAAATGCTCTTATGGTTATCTGAGATAAAAATGCTGAATATAATTATAGAGTGTATTTGAAAATATAAAGTTATTTCATTTATGTCTATATATTTTGATTTATATAACCTGAACGCATTGCTGATGCAGAGTAATACATTTCAGTAGCATAAAATCTTATCACCCACTGCAATAGGATTAAAATATCACATAACATCAGCTAGCATAATTTTCAGAGATTATGAATGTTCAAACAAGCTTGACAAGAAAATAGCACCCTATAGAAGAGAAAAATATGTGATAAAATAATAAGAAGAATGATACTACTAATAAAAACAATAAGAAGTCTGTAGTAAACTATTTAGGTTAGTTCACAGACTTCTTTTTTATTGTTTCAGTATGATGTGGTTATGGCAGTAATATAGTTCAGCGTTTAATGTAGATAGTCCTATGAGTCATGCATCATAGGTTCATAGACTAGTACTAGGCTAACTGTCTTTGTGGGCCATTTTATGTCTAGCCAATGTAAGAATCACACCCTGCACCTTGTGTTTGTACGGTAAACACCTTAACAATTACACCAACCTCCCATCCCAAAGTAAAGTGCCTGTTTTAGTACTTGAACCATGAATGCCCCCATGCAAAGCCAGGATTCTAACTATTATGTATCTTGTCATTAATGCTTGCTTAGAATCACAGGATTATAGGATCATAGGAGAGTGCTAGGCTATTGATCTGGAGGTCATTTTAAGCCTAGCCATTTCATCCCACTGTAATACCATAGAAATACTAGTCAATACCCAAGATTGCATTTAGTGATGACTGCCCATGTGCAGAAGGGATGTGGGCTCTATCCCCAGTAAGAGTTTACTGTGCCCCATCCACTCGTCCAGGTTCCTTTTGAACAGTGTTATAGAGGTGCTCTGTTTCACATGAATTGGAAGCCTGTTCCAAAGATGTGGCAGTCACTGGGAGACAAATCTGTCCCTCCAGCATGTCTAATTTAAGTCTCATGGCCATATTTAGATCACTGGAATGGGTAGCCCTAGTCTGTTTGATTTATAGATATGCAGCAAGTTCATTAGGTTTGGGACATGGAATGCTCTGTAGGCCAGGCATAAGTCTCCCCTAAGAAGTCTATATAATATGGAGTATAGTGACAGGGACTTTAATCGGTCTGTGTAAAGCAAATGATGGAGGCCCTTGATCTTCTTTGTTAGAAACCTCTGAGGTCTCTCTAACTGCTGCAGGTGCTTAGTATGGTACATGCCAGACAGGGCATTATATTCAATTATGGGCTGGATAAGTGCCAAGTATAGGGATGTTATAACTTATTTTCCTCTGGAGGCGATGCCTTTACTAATCAAGTGTGCTATGTTGAAAGCTTTCCTTACTACAGTAGACACATGGTGGTCAATGTTAAGGTCACAGTCAACTTGTCATCCCAAGTCCCTTAGCACTTCATGGGTACATCGGATACTGTTGTTGATTTGATAGTGTGAGTGGACATTGTTTGTGGTGAAGCAAATGATGATGCATTTCTTTGCATTCAGTTTGAGACCATGACTAATACACCAGTTGTTGGTCTGCATGAGGCCATCCTGGAGCATACTGACATCATTTGGGGATTCAATGATTGCACCTAGTTTGCAGTCGTCTGCAAACTTGACCAGCCATAATTCCTTAATTTTGACCTGAACATCTGAGAAGTATATACCAAACAGTAGGGGGCCAATCACTGACCCCTGTGGAACCCCACTTGTAAAAGGTCTGCTAGTTGATGTGGAGTCACCCACTTTGATAGTGTGTGTCCATTTTATGAGCCATTTGGTATCCCAGCTTACAACTAAGGGGTTTACATTCAGTTTGCTATGTTTATTGTTAATGTCTGAATGTGGGATTGTGTTGAAAGCCTTTGCCAGATCGTGGCATGCTGTGTGCACAGATTTGCCCTCATTAATGGCCTTGATCATATTTTCAAAGAAATCTACCAAATTTAACAAGCAGGATTTGCCCTTCACAAAGCCAAACTGGGTAGGACCCAGGGTTTGGAGGTCACCTATGTCTTTATTTATGAAGTCCATAATGATACGTTCCATGGCCTTACAGATGAGACTGGTCAGCCTTATGCGTCTGTAATTGCCTGGGTCTGTTGTTAGGCCACCTTTGTCGAGGGGAATAACCTTTGTTGTTCTCCATTCCGCAGGGACAAAGCCTGTAGTTAGACTATGATGAAAAACGGTACTTAGTGGTGATGTTAGTTCATGTTTTAGCCTGTTTAGAAGATAGTCTGGGATGTTGAATGGTCCCATAGAGGCCTTTTTATGCCTTGGGCAAGGCTTTGAGGATCTGCTCTTCAGATATGTATGGTGGGGGTGGGGGGATGTGGGAAGCTTTGTTCTAAGTTAGTAGGGGATAAGAGAGTAACATTTTTCCCAAACCTGACTGCTAGCAGGTTTGCTATCTCTGTGGAGTCAGTGTGTGTGTGATACTGTTGGCCACTAGTTCTGCACATATTTGGGTCATATCCTTTAGATTATGTATGTAGCTTTAAAAGGCCTTATAGTTATCCTTGGCTGTACTTGCTAAGTTTCTCTCAAAGGAGCCCTTGGAGGATTTGACAAGTTGTCTTATTTGCCTGTTGAGGCTGATGAGGGTGATTTTCCATTGTTGGTGCCTTGCCTTTGTTTTCTTGGGCAGAGACTTTTTGCATTTATTGTAAAGTTTCTTGATGCTGGATGTTCATCATGGCAGATTGTTTTTACTTGGCGCTGTAGCTTTGATTCTTTCTGGTACAGCCGAGTGTATACATTTAAGCAAGTGATTATACAGGCCTTTAGTGTAAGCTTTGGTGTATTTACCACTTCCAGCTTGGGATGGGGCTTAGAATGCATTTATACCTTCACCTAGCATGGTATAGTTTGCTTTGGTCAAGTTTTTTAGTCTGATTTCACCCTTTACGAGTTTTGATGTTAGTGCCAGCTCGAAGGTGATTGATTTGTGGTCATTTTTAACTAATGAGGGTCTAAACGTTGCAGCAGTTCATCTGTTTAACATGTTGGTGAGGACCAGAGCTAGAATATGTGTTACCCTTGGCAGGGTATGGACAATTTGTTCTAAGGCATTTGAATTAACAAAGTCAAGGAACTTTTGCACTAGCAGGTTAGGGCTAACATAGTTTTCTCAACTGATAGTGGAATAACTGTAATCCTCCATAACAAGTGTATTCAGTAAAATTTGGATTGTCTCCAGTTTGGTAAAGTAGGCTTCATGGGCATTGTGATCCATGGGGGGGGGGAATCTATAACTGGCTATGACTTGAATGGGGATCTTAATTACTGTAACCTGGAACTGGAGTAATTCCACGGAGCTGTCCACTCTAACTAGATGGGAGGTGAATTTATCTCTAATATAGATTGAAACACTGCCTCCTTTGGTTTTCACATGTTCATTTTGCAGTCTAAAGGTGTGGAAGGTATTGTAGCCTTGCAAGGCCAGGGAAACTGTCTGAGGCCTTGAACCAGGTTTCTGTGACTGCACAAACATCTACATCTTCTAGTGATGGAAGTGCTTCCAGGGATTGCAGTTTTTCGTTTATGCTCCTAGCATTTAGCAGAGTGACCCTTATTTTGTTCTGACTGGTTAATTTCACATTGGCAATGTTGTTTTTGACACTTTGCCTAAAAAATGCTTTATGGGGGAGGCAAGAGCCTTTGCCAGCAGCTGAAAGCCTAGAGGTGTAAGGTGCAAATCATCTCTGGCAAAGCAGCGAGTTTGTCGATCGTGGCTTCCTAGGCTGATAGGAACTGGATCCCTTTGAACAATACCAAAAAACTGAGCAAATTATTGAAATAAATCATTTTTGTTTATGCTATCACATCATTCTAGGTGAGGGTAGTATGCTGCTCAAGGCTAGGGGTAAACCTGCCTGGGACACATACTCAGAGAGCTCAACCATCTCTCTCTTTATATAGTCCAGTGAGGCACATCTGAAGTCATTCACACCAACAGGAACTATGATAGAGTCATAACAGTACTTTTTTATTGAGAGACCTAAGTGCATGCATGATCTGATGAATCCTGGCACCGGACAGGCAGCTGACTGTGACTTTCTCCATGTCCAGCCTGGAGAGTGGGACTTCCATGTTTCTCATTATTGAGTGTCCAATGACAAGAAAATTTGTTTTTTGAGTGTTACACCTTACTGGCTTGGTGGGTGAGACACTGGTGTTAATATGTGTCATGGGTGCTGTGGGGACTGTGTTAGTTGTAGCAGTCTTGTGTTTTGGAGGTCTCTTGTGTTTCGTTAAGTTTTTGAAGTGAACCTCTCCATATGTGGATTTATATGTTTGATGCGTACTATGTGCATGAGTATTGATATGTGTATGTGTAGTGGTGCTATGAGCATATGTAGCGGTGGGTAACTTAACCTTCTCTATGTTGCTGTTTTGAGTGAGAGAGAGCATGGATTCTAGAATCTTGGTGTAAATACATCTCTTGCACTCTGTACTAGAGTGTCTTATTAGAAGGGAGTTGTCTGTGTACACTGCTTCAAAAGACCCAAGGCAACAAGTTTGGCAGGAGAAACAAGGGTAGTCCAACTGTTCATAATGCTAAGTGGAAGACGTTTGTCACTAGGCATAGCTCTTCAGAAGTGATTATGGAGGAGCTTAGTGGATGAATATTTCTGCCCAGGTTTTAAGGAATGTTTGTTGAATTTAACTGTCAGGCTTTGGCGCACACTGTGCTGTGCAAATGCAGATCCTAAATAGTAGAAACTTAAAATGTGAAAAAAAAAATGTAAAAAGATTCAAAAGGAACAACGACAATGCTTATTCCAAGCCCTAGACCAGCCTTCCTTTACCAGACAGGTCCCAATCAGCACAATTCTTTCACAAAGTGTAGATAAGCTGTTATTTTTTGGCAAATAGCATGTTGCTATCTGACATAGTAGGTTAATCTAGAGGAAACCCATTGTAGCAATAGTGTAGTGCAGCACTTTCCTGCTATAGTAATTATGATGAGGAGAGTGTTGCAAGAGATATTGAGGTGTTGCATGCAATGAACTCTGTAGTTTTGAAAGACTGGATACATTTCATAACATGTGATGAACATCAGACAAAAAGTCTGCTGCTATTAACTGTAGTGCAGTGGCACATGCAGGGTATATATGTTACTGCAACTCAGACTGCATTAACATGTTTGTGTTATATTTATTGTATCTTTTAATTGGGGATTGAGGGAGTTCTCACCAAAGGCATCACAGAGCAGTACTGATGCTAAATGCAGATGAGTTCTTTAATGAAGGAATCCTATGGGGCAGTGATTTCTGAGTGGTGCTATGCTGTGGGATACAGGCTTCTACAGTTATAATCTACCAAGAAGTTTACCCATACAATTGTTTACAGTTTAGTGTGACATACATATGCAATTTTTGGTTATATGGCTATACCAGAAATGTATATTAAACTACAGCTCCTATCACTGGGAGCATAGCTCTCAACCTTCCATCTCCAAAATGAGGAACACTAGCCCTCAAAATGTGGAACAAATGGGCAAAATGTGGAACACATACTAATGGCTTACTAACAGCTTCAACTAGGAAGGTCATAGGATGGTTAAAACATGCTGGTTTTACTTATAAAGAAGATCATTTAATGAATTAACATGATTCATTTCTATTTAGAATGGATTTCACTAAAAAAATTCCTAACACTGAATGTGTGACAGAGTCTTTCAATGTGGAACTTTGAGGGACTTCGAGGAACGTGAACTTTTTAAGACCCCAAATGAGTAACGTTCCTCATAATGAGATACACTTGAGAGGTATGACTGGGAGAATACAATAAAGTTGACTGCCATTAATTCCGACAATCAGTCAGTCAATAAATCATTCAATCAAACAATAAAAACAAAACATAACTTTCTGCACATACCTGGGTTCCCCCATATCCCTGCATTTCGATATATACTAATTATAAAATTACACATCATTGAGAGTAAAGGGGAAACATCCTTTACTCAAATGTCATATGATTTCCCTGAAAGCAAACAGTGCATCCTGGTTAAAATTGGAGGCCACTGAACATAAAATACTCATTCATATTTAAAGAAAGTATTGATGCAATGACTAGCATGGGATTTATAAAAAACAACAAAATCTCTTCAAAATGAAAAACAAAACTTTAAAACAAATGTTCTACACAGAATACACCAAAGTAAATAAAGACTGAGGCTTGATTTTAAGTGTTTTTGTTCTTATTTATAATAGTGTTTCTTCATAATAAATAAGTTAACAACCCTTCTCCGTTTATATACCAATAAATCACATAATAAATCATCATCAAGTAAATAATTAACTTATAAACTCTTAATATAAAATACTATTCATTTAAAATGGAATTTTTTTTTTTAAAAAGTATCACTTAACTATATGAATATAATGACCTAAAATATAAAACCAATATAAATAAATTGTATAGCCTTTGTGCTAATAAAAACATTTTATGTTAATATGCTCATATAATCCTGGTCTGTTATCAGAAGTTAACCTAAGTTGCCACTCTGTTTCTTTGCATTCCAATAGTGTATTAAAATTATCTCTTAAATCACTGTACCAACTTGAACATAGTCTAAAACAAAAGTCTGAACACTATTGCATGTTTAGCCAGAGCATTGCAGAGGTCACCTTTTTTTAATAGTTGTGATTTGTTCATCTATTTTTGGAAAGCTTTCTTATAGTCTTACCTACATAAAAACCATCACAGGTTTCACAGAGGGCTATATATACTATACTGTATAAATTGCAATCAAAATGGCCTTTAACTCAAACTTCATTATGAAGACCCTTAATAAAAATAAAAGATGCATTTAAAGCATATCTACAGAATTTGCATTTATTAAACTTAAATGGCCCTCTGGTATTGCAGTCTCTATTAACTGACCTACTTGACCTTTAACCTTATGCTGTTATTACTTCTATAAGTAAATACTGGTTTATTTCCTAACACTTCAGTCAAGTGGACAGCACAGTGGTGCAGCGCTAGTGTTGTCACCTCCCAGCAAGAGGTTCTCCAGTTCACTTCTCAGCTGGTGTGTCTTCTGTGCAGAGTTTGCATGTACTCCCTGCGTTTGTGTGGGTCTCCTTAGCTCCAGTTTCCTCCCACATTGCAAAGACATTCATCCGGACGATTTTGCCCCAAGCCTTCACTGAAAATTGGCTTAATTCCAAGTTGGACTTTCCCGGTTAACAAATGTTAAATAAATAAAGCCTGCATTGCCCAAACAAATTTTACAGTTTTCATTAAGGGTGTCTTTTATGTTCCTATAGCTTCAAAAACTGGCAAAGTAAATGCCCTGTTGAAATTACTGATTCCACAATTATGATTTTGTACTTTACTTTGTTTCAAAGTTATATCAGTAGTTTTCAAAATAGGTTTGAATTTATCTTGCCACTTAAATTATATTTCTGTTTTAATTTTCTCTACAAAAGCAGTGTTGTATCCTCTTTCTAAAAATAGTTTTGTTAAATTGTTTACTTCGGTTAATTTACATACATTTATTTTCATATGCATAGCATGTTGACTTTGTGCAGATAACTGCTAACAAAGATGTCCTCCCTATAAGCATTACTTTCAAAACGTTGAAAACCTTTTTGTATTCAAATGTAAATTGTATTCAGATGTAACTTTAGTGTTAAAACAGCTAAGTTCACCAATCAACCTTTACTACTTAAAATAAACTTCAAAAAGTCAGTACTAAGGTTTAAGTCGATAAAAAATGAATCAAACTCCAGACATGCACCACCAAAAAAAAAAAAAAATTAGGTTGGCAAACACAGGTGCAAATCCACTCCTTTTACCTGTTTAAAATAAATAATTATTTTCCATAACAATTTCAACTAAGATACAAATTGCATTTAAATGAATATTGTCAAAATCTGTGAAATCAGATAAATAATTTATAACAAATTAAATCCCTAGTTCCTGGTCAGTACTGCTATACAATGCTGTAATATCTAAAGTTACCAAGAACCCTTGAATCGCTATAATTTCATAACTATGTAACAATTATAGTAAGTTCCATGAATTTCTAAGATAAAATTCTGAATTTTGTACAATGGGATTTAATACTTTATCAAAATAAATAGAAATAGTTACAGTTTTATAAAAATCAGCTGCCACAGTTGTCCTAAAGTGTGGCTTAACTTTATCTTTGTGAATTTTGGGAATACCAAAAATTCTGTCCATTTTTGAGCAGTCTACCTTAGGAAATTCATAAAACTCATTGTTGATATAACCCTGAATAAGTAAATCATAAAGCAATTTATGTTGGAAAAACTCTTAACAATATCATGATTGTTAACTCCTGTATAACAATTTTCATCATAAAGTAAATCAAACATGACTTGATTATAGTTGTTAATATTCATTATTACAACCCCATTGCCTTTGTTATCTTTCATGACACAAATCTGTCAGCTGTTAAACTAAACAATGTTTTCCTTCCCCAGGTTTCAGTAAGGTTCCATGCAGGAATAGCTTATTCTTGCATGGAAACTTCAAATCTGTCAGAAAACGTATATTAAAACAAATCCTGTTACTCTAGCAACTTTCTCAAGTTTATAAGAGCAATATTTAAAATATGTCTGCAGTTGTACCTCATTTTGTCAAGCTTTGTTCAGATAGTTTGCAAGAAGAAGTTGAGAGGTATGGGGTTGCTAGGATGTCTGCCAAATGTGCAGATGCATGCAGAAATCTACAGCAATTAGTGAAACCTGTCCCTTCCTAGAGAAAATAACACTAGATTTTTTTTTTTAATCAAACAGATTAAATTTAACCATAGGTGCACGGGTTTGCCCATTGCTTAGCTACAAATACTGTAGCTTAAATAGCACAAGAAGGTAAATAGCAAAATGCATTCAGTTGAAGCAGTACTGCAATAGTATAGTGATCAGACTGCTTGCTTTGTAAGCAGCCATTCCTGGTTTGATTCTCACTGTAGTAATTTCCATGTGAAAGCAATTTATGAACATTTTCTTGCTGTATAACTGACTAAATAACATATATTTGTGAAATGGAGTACTGCATTAAATGCAGATGTGAGGTGTCATTGTAATAATGTGGTAAAATCCACAGATAAACACAAGTGCCCCATACAGTATATGTACACATGAATCAGGGATACTAAACAAAGTTATAATGTGTAATGAATGATAAATCCATGCCATACAGCAAATAGTGTAAAATATGTATAAAGTGTCCAAATCTAACACTTTCCCAAGACCCATGTTTGATTTCTTTCTAAATTAGGTGGGGGTAAGCAGGAGTAAGCACTTTTAAGCAGTAGTAAGCGGGTTTAATCCTGTTTGCATGGGGGTTAGCAATGGGCACACAGGATAAGCAATTTTTAAGCAAACTCACTGTAAGTATATTTAACTGGACGTTAGCATTGCTTATCATCACACAAACCCACTCAAACCCGCATACAACTGCTTAAAAGTGTCTTAATCACTCTGTATCTAACAGACCCTGTTCTGCCCAGCAACAAAATAAACAGCCATTGCAGGTCTTGAACCCAGGACCCTATACATTACAGTCACAGCAGTTAACCAGTAAGTCATCACAGCTGGACATAAAATTGAGATATGCCCAAACAGATCCTTACCATAGCAAAAATTACAATTTACATGTGAAAGGAATCTATAAACAGTTTTATGTTATATAACCTACTACATAACATATATATGTGAACTGGAGTTCTTCATTAAGTCCAGATGTGAGGTGTCATTGTGATAAAGTGGTTAAATCCCCCAATAAACACAAGTACAGTGTACATACACATGAATCACAGATACTAAAGAAATATATAACATGTAATGAATGATAAACCAATGCCAATCAGCAAATAGTGTGCAAATGTAAACATAAGCAAAGCTAATGAAAAGAAAAATATCTTCCTGTCTCATTAATTATTCATGTTGTGTGTCATAGACATCAAAAATAACTCTTCTTTAAAATCAAACTACAACACCTATCCCATGATTATTTTAAAATAAAATGTCATGAACAATTTACACATGCCATTAATAAACATAATAGTATGCAAAAAATCCATATCTCTATACATTTAAAAATTAACAAATACGTATGCACCAGAAACATACTTAAATATAAAAGTGCATGCATAATTACAATACATTTAAAAAGAGACATTTTTAATATTCAATAATTAATTAAATGAATATGATTAGGGCACATAAATATGAATTGATTATTTATTTCTTTTGTTTCAAACTTCTTAACTTTAATAGAGGTTTCATGGTGGCATATCAGCTCTAAGTTTAATGATCCATTGTGTCTTTTGTGTAATTACTAATATCACCTCTTCTGTAATGACTATCTGTTCCAAAATCCTAAAGACAAAAGAATGGTTTGTGCCAGCCTCATGAACATGCTTCATTCTTCAGGTTCCCTATCCTAATATGGTATGTGTGTTATCCTGTCTCTAAGACATAAACAGAGCTTGCAAGATGCAAGATAGACTACATTCTTAGTCATGCAATTAAATCACCCAACCCCAGTGGATGTGTAAACATATATTCTGTTGAAATGTAGGAACAAAAATTACAAAATTGATCTATACATTGAACATTCCTATTCGATTTAGGATAACATAATAGATTTTTCAAATTCTTCTTATTCTTGTAGACAAATTTCGGTTTATCTCCAGTTATTTCTCTAATTTTTGGGTCCCTTAGTTGCTGCATATAGCAAATTGGTTGAGGACGACCTCTATAGAATGAAGGGAAGTTACAATATTAATAGCAAGAACAAGAATAACTTAAGTTATACACAGAGAACAGCCTTGAATCAATTACGCAACAGGCAGGACATAGTGGATAGTAATTTTTGATAAACATCGGTATGGACAAGACATGTTCATGATGTTACAAGATCATAGATGTTATGAACCAATTACTGATGTGAGAGTGGATTCCATTATTACAGAGATACAAACCAGATTTCTTCATAGAATGCTATTGATCAGTCCCTATTTGATTTTTACTAGTACAACATCCATTGTTAAACATCACACAACCACCTATGAGACCTATAGTGGCAGGAAGGGGATGGTCTACAGAACCCCTGTCCATTTACATTGAGAGCGTTTTGAGACCTGTGGTAGATTTGAACTGCCATATACTGAAGGACACCAAGCAGTTTTTGCTAGACCTTTATCAACATACTGGTCCATTTTTTGATTCAGGTGATGTCTTATTTGTCACCATGGATGTCCAATCATTGTTCACCAAGATACCAAACATAGAAGGCACAGATATGGTGAATAGTTATTTGACAAAATTTGATTCAGCTATCAATATTGAATTATTACTTGATCTATTGAGGATGGTGTTATACTCAAATATTTTCTGTTTTCAAGACATGATTTTTCTCCAAAGGGATAATGGGCACTTCATGTGCCAATAGCACATGTCGGCGTTTTGTGGATGACCTCTTCCTTATTTGGACATCCACACATTCTGGAAGAGGTGAACACATTCACAGAATTTTGAGTTTCACGTTTGAATGGTTTTTAGATATCTACGTTGAGAAAATGTCCAATGGTATGATCAATACAGGGTTATATAAACCAAGTTATAAGAACACACTTTTGCATAGACATAGTATGCATCCTGGGTATGTGTACAAGAATATAGTGAAAGGGCAAGGTTATCTAGGTACACCCCAGAGGATGCAGCCTATGAGGAAGATTTTAGTAAACTAAAAGAGATGCTGAGTGAGAGATGCTATAATACAAATGACTTTCAGT
The DNA here is from genome assembly GCF_019279795.1 of Protopterus annectens. NCBI lineage: Eukaryota > Metazoa > Chordata > Ceratodontiformes > Protopteridae > Protopterus > Protopterus annectens. Next base: position 834,337,007 of record NC_056729.1, on the reverse strand, counting down.
CCATCACAGAGGAGATGCCAGGTTTAAGAGCGGAACAGAATAATAATGACATGGATGAAATCATGATGAAAGAGAACTCATGTAGGACTTCTCATCAAATGATGTTCCCAGTTTATTACACCAAGGATATAGGTCCAATCAAAGACATATATATTAAACATTGGCATATATTATCAGTGGACCCAAAAATTAGAGAAATAACTGGAGATAAACCGAAATTTGTCTACAAGAATAAGAAGAATTTGAAAAATCTATTATGTTATCCTAAATCGAATAGGAATGTTCAATGTATAGATCAATTTCACACGGAACCTTGCAATTCATGTAATTTTTGTTCCTACATTTCAACAGAATATATGTTTACACATCCACTGGGGTTGGGTGATTTCAAGTTGAGGGCCAATGGGAATTGCATGACTAAGAATGTAGTCTATCTTGCATCTTGCAAGCTCTGTTTGATGTCTTAGAGACAGGATTCGGGAACACACATACCATATTAGGATAGGGAACCTGAAGAATGCCTTAGCGAAGCATGTTCATGAGGCTGGCACAAACCATTCTTTTGTCTTTAGGATTTTGGAACAGATAGTCATTACACGTAGAAGAGGTGATATTAGTAATTACACAGAAGCCAGGGAGACACAATGGATCATTAAACTTAGAGCTGATATGCCACCAGGGCTCAATGGTAAAGTTCCCTTGAAACCTCTATTAAAGTTAAGAAGTTTGAAACAAAAGAAATAAATAATCAATTCATATTTATGTGCCCTAATCATATTCATTTAATTAATTATTGAATATTAAAAATGTCTCTTTTTAAATGTATTGTAAATATGCATGCACTTTTATATTTAAGTATGTTTCTTTAAATGTATAGAGATATGGATTTTTTGCATACTATTATGTTTATTAATGGCATGTGTAAATTGTTCATGACATTTTATTTTAAAATAATCATGGGATAGGTGTTGTAGTTTGATTTTAAAGAAGAGTTATTTTTGATGTCTATGACACACAACATGAATAATTAATGAGACAGGAGTATTCCAGATTTTTGAATTTGGCGCCTTTTTTAAGTATATAAACTTGTCAGTTAAGATAGCTTATTGTATAAGGTCTGAAGAAGCGCTAACCTGTGATGCATCAATAAATTTATTATACCCTTTTATCTAGAAGACTTGGATTATTTCAATAACGAAAGAATTTGTGCATGGGATACAGTTTTTGTACCCCTTCATTGCCTTGCTCCTGAGTGTTTTTTTGACATAAGCAAAGCTAAGCATTGCACACTTCTGCTTACTAGGTGTAAGCAATGCGTAGCCCAGTTAAATTGATTTGTCCATTGGTATACCTCTTTAAGTAATTCCAAGCTTACGTAAGCAGGTTTGCCCATAGTTTAGCATTTTCAAAACTGTCCAATCATGGCAAAGAGAGGGAAATCGGAACTATTTAAACCCCACAGGCGGGAATACATCTCATAACTGGTTGCAGCTTCCTCCTGTAGGCAGTATGGCTGGTGTTGGAGAAGGATCACGCTTCTGAGCACAGCGGTGGGGCATCCAGGAATTCAAGATCATGGCAGAAATCCTGGTAAAAGACCATGAAGAGAGACTGTTGCAGGGCCAGTACCAGGGTTCCCAATATAAAGCGGAAGCCTGGGACTGTCTCGCCCATGACCTCACCAGTGCCACCGGCATCCCTCAAACTGATGAACAGGTCTGGCATTACTATGCCAACCTGAAACAGAGGAAGAGGGAGCTCTTGGATCAGTGGATCCAAGAAGCTAGGCAGGGTGATGTCCCTATAGTGTGTAAGTACGCATTCTACTACCTGTTTAATAATTGCGAGCTCATGTATATTATGCATAGGTATGGCTAAATATTCCTCTTATGTCTTTGACAACAGCAGCGGAGCAGGCTGTGATTCATGAAGCCCATTCCTGTAGGCTGCAGAGGCTGCATCATGAGGCAGGTTAGTAATAATCTCGCATGTACTGTCATAAGAAATAAATCTAAAAGCAGTCAAAGGTTAATTGCCAGTATATAACCTGTATTGTGTATGAGATGTACTGAATAAACCAGACAATATGGCAGGAAGAGTCTCATATAGGTTGTTTGTAAACAAAAGAGTAACAGCCTGGCAATAAAGGTCTAAGTCCTGGGCTGCTTGTGTTTACCCTGGTATCATATGGTAATGTAGTGTTGCATTCTCTTAATAGTACTGTTGTATTAAGCACAGTTACCCACACAATGCTACATAAATAAAATGTGTAGGCATGTCTGTATATGACTGTTGTAATCACAAGGCCATATTTTACAACTGAGGGAGACTTAGACAGAAAACAATGAATAGATACACAACAAAATCCAAATAGCACACTCAACTGAGATGTAAACTGTTATATTTTTAGCACACACAGCCATGGTTCGAATCCTGGGAGTGGTAGTAAGCTGTATGCAGAGTCATACACCTCAACTGTACTGATTTTGTCAGAAAGTTCAGATAATTGGCTTACATTTCCTGCCTGTCACCCTGTCCCCTGGCAAATCTGTAGGATGATCCAAGAAGTTTAGGCAGCAAATAATGACATACAACTGATTGTCAGACATCATAACCATAAGAAATATATCTATAAGAACAAACCTGTCACTCTAGCAACTCACCAAAATGTTATGAGAGTAATATGCAAAGTATGTCCTATCTCTACCCCCATGTTGTGAAGCTATGACCAGAGTGTGTGTAGTAACAGAGTGAGACGTATGTACATAATAATAACGTGGAATCTGGTAATATTTGTGGCAACATTCAGGTAGTATTAACAAACATTCCATCCACAGGTCTGTCAGATAAGAAATCTGTGCCTGGAAAAAAAGATTGAAATCCTGGAATGGTACTGTTTAGTCTGGTATTGTATGGCATTGTTAGTGTTCACTTTCTCTGAATAATAAAGTATTACTCATCACTGTCATCCACACTGTGCTACATAATAAAAATTCCATGATGATGTGCTCCATAGCCTTGCAGACCAGGCTAGTCAGGCTTATAAGTCGATAGTTCCCGGGGTCCGTTGTGGCTCCACCTTTGTGGAGCGGGATAACTGTTGCTGTGCACCACTCTATGGGTATGTAGCCTGTAGAGAGGCTGAGTCTGAACAGTGTGTTTAGGTGAGGGGTTAGTTCATTTTGGAGCTCATGAAAGACACAGCCTGGGACACCGTCTGGTCCCATTGAAGCTGTATCTTTGGCTTTGGATAGGGCTGTTTTAACCTGTGTGTCAGTGATTGCCAGGGCACTACATTCTTCTGGTATGGTTATGCGCCCTTTAGGGGGTGAGAGGGAGGTGAAGTTTGCACTAAATCAGTCTGACAGAATGTTGGAAATATCAGTCGATTCAGTGTATTTTGTGCCATTCTACACTAACTCAGAGCAGGTCTGTGAGTTTCCACTTAGGTTCTTGATATAGCTAAAGAACACTTTGTGGTTATCTTTGGAGTCCCTGGCAATTTTTCTTTTGAAGCTAGCCTTGGATGGTTTTATGAGAGATCATAGTTTCTTGCTGATACTAATCAGGGATATCTTCCCTTTTTGGGATTTTACTCTTTTCTGCACTAGTTTCCTCCTTCTATTTTATAGCTTGTTTATGGCAGGGGTCCACCAGACTGGTTTCTTTTTCTTGGAGTTGTGAGTCTTGGTTTTGCTTGGGATAGCATGATCCATGCATTCTTGCAGGTGCTCATAGAGTGCCTTTGTAAGGGATTCAGCAGCTTGGACAGTGTTGTCCTTTAACATTGGGGCTGTGAACCTTTCCACCTCAGTCGTAAGTAACATGAAGCTTGCTTTTGATGCCCAGTATGACCTTTCAGTATTTTGTTGTCAGACATGGGCTTCGTTTCTCTAAGGGTGGGAGTATGCCCAGTATGACCTTCTGTATTGAATGTGTGAATCCATTCCAGGTAGGTTGTACTCCAGTGCAGGCTTTTGTGTTCTACACCTACAGCTAGCAACCTGTTTCTGTAGGATATCTGTAGATCGGTTGACAATATGGGTCACATGGGCAAAGGATAGTGGGATACTTTAAATAATCGTGTCTGTGCTGCTTCTGCTACATGGTTTTGGTGTTAGCAGAGATGTTCAGACATATGTACTGTTTTACACTGTGATGTATTATGTCATCAACCACTGACAGGTATAAATATTTGCTTGCAGTAATTTCCTGGGGAACACAAGATGAATGAAGCTGTGTCCAGTGTTGTGGTCTGCAGGCTACATATTCTTGCACAACCATGCCATTCTGAAGGGGGAGCTGCAGACACTTGCTGATGGGTCTGTGTAAATGTTTCAGCACCTTGGTCCTGTGGTGGCTGAGGATCCCATGCTTGTACATCCATCGACGTGACAGTATGGCTGTATCCTGCTATGGCCATACCTCACAGCTGTACAGATTTACACAGGTTACCCAGAGGCAGGGATCATATTTTTGGTCATTACTCCTTCACATTGTGGTTTATGAGCAGGTGTGTAGCCACCCATTCCTGTGTTTGCAGGCAGGGATAGTATGTGCACACATCTGAGTTTCAAACTTCATACACTCCATGGCGTCCATGTTTCTACCTCCCTCTGTTATTCTATCTGATTCCAAACATTATGCAAACATTATCTGATAAGTATCCCTATAGTTATCACTTCGTCCCAGCAGTATTTAGGGGTTAGTTCACAGTTCATGCAGTAGGACATGGTGGACATGCTACTGGGATTTGTCAACTTGGTCTTGCATTTATGTTCTGTGGACTGTGTTATGTTGTTATTTGGGAGTCCATGAGATAACATACATTGACAGTAGGGGTGAGACATAGGCCTTTGACAGAGGACTGTAGGGAATTTGTTAGTGATGCAGGCCATCTCTAGCAGGCTGGTGCATTGTGTCACTCCTACAGTGCCACGCTGCAAGCCACTATATTCTCTTGGGGTGATAGGGTAGGTGTGCAAAGTGTTAATGTCAATAGTTTCTGTCCTTACTGATCCATTGGTGTGGATGCTGGCAGGGTGCTGCTTACAGCTAGGGACACACCTGCATGGGACACCTCTTCAGCATACTTCATTCTGTGGCTATTCCCATACAGAGGTGGGGATCATATTGTACTCATTCCCAACAGCAGGGATAAGACCTGTGTGTTATCTGCGGCTGATGGTGGGGTGAGCTGGGTGCATGTGTGCTATGGGAGCTACTTGCAGCTGACTCGCAGATATATGTGGGGCATTCCACTTATTTGGCTTGTACAGGGACATCAGTAGTTTCTCAGTACTTCATATCTGTGCCTTTTGTTGTCTGCCAGTGTTTGGCCAGACAACATTATTATTCCTTACTACACAGCCAACTAATGTGCTGCTAACCTGTATGTACAATTCCAAAGGTGTGTCCATTTGACAGTAAAATTTTATACACTCTCTGTCTAGGGTACTTCCACCTGTGTACTGTTTGTATGTCTGGGCCACATTCGTGACATGTCCATCTTTTAGATGGTGACAGATATTACATCTAAACAATTAGTATCGATTATTGCTGGATTGTGTCTTGCTGGGATGCATTGTGTTTGGCACTGCAGTTGTGAGAACTTGCCCCTGTCATCAACAGTACTGGTCATTGGCCACCGGGACACAACCCTCCATGCCTACATGCTGACCACTTTCACACAATATACAACACAGAGCAACCTAACACATACAGCCCTGCATATTGTACATGTGCTACAATCTATCCTGCTACTTTGGCAAGCTCAGGTAATCTGTGTTCCACTGTTATTATACCTACATGTACATGTATGCCAGGAGTTTAAATCTCAAAATGCACATGCTCGAAGCACTCCTCAGTATGGAGAATGTTGACATCTGTGCAGTAACTGAAACCTGGTTCAAGGCTCCAGAGAGAAACCCAGCACTACCGGGCTACAACTCATACCACACGTTTTGGCCACAGAACACGGACCGAAACACAAAAGGAGGGGGTGTATTCATATTGATCAAGGATACCTACACCTCCAGGTTAGTGGCGCATCATGATACCTCTGAGGTCATCCATGTGCAACTAACATCGGGCAAATCTGCAATGCAAATTGTGGCCTGCTACAGATTACCCTCCATGACCCAGGACCACCACTCCACCTTTCTGGAGACACTGGAAAACATGAATGTCCTACTGAACACCCTGATATTGGGTGATTTCAATTACCCTACCATTCACTGGGAAAACTACTTGAGTACAAACTCCCAGGCCCAGCGCTTCCTGGAATTCATCAAGTCAAACACCCTGGATCAGCTGATAAACTCCCATACCAGAGGGGAAAACATATTGGACCTGGTCATCACCATCATGGGTGACAGGTGTTCCACACTGGAGGTCAACACGTCACTGGTTAGATCAGACCATAAACTAATCACTCTGGATGTCCACACCCCACCACCACCCCCAACCAAGCAAACCACATTAAAAAACTTATCTAAAGCAAACTTCACCTTACTTAAGACAGAGGTGGTAAGTTTCACAGCCCCCACACTAAAGGATAAGGCTGCCCAAGATGCAAAAATCTTTATAAATGCACTCTATGAGCACCTACAAGATGCATGGATCATGCCATCCCTAGCAAAACCAAGACTCACTCCTCTAAGAGGAGGAAACCAGTTTGGTGGACCCCTGCCATAAACAGGCTATACAATAGAAGGAGGAAACTAGTTCAAAAAAAAGCAAATCCCAAGAAGGAAAGATATCCCTGGTTGGTATCAGTAAGAAACTAAGGTCCCTCATGAAATCATCCAAGGCTAACTTTGAAAGAAAAATAGCCAAGGATTCAAAAGATAATCACAAAGCCTTCTTTAGCTATTTAAGAATCTAAGTGGCAACTCTCAGATATGCACTGAACTAGTGCAAAACAGCACAAAATATACTGAACCTACTGATATTGCCAACATCCTGGCAGATAGATTCAGTGCAAACTTAACCCCCCTCTCACCTCCAAAAGGGCCCACAACAATACTGGAAAAGTGTAGTGTCCCAAAAAAATCACAGGCGCACAGGTGAAAACAGCCCTTTTAAAAGCCAAAAACACAGAGTCAATGGGACCAGATGGTATCCCTGGCTGCATCTTGCATGAACTACAGAATGAACTAACCCCCCACCTAAACACACTGTTCAACCTCAGCCTCTCCACAGGCTATGTGCCCATAAAATGGTGCACAACAACTGTTATTCCTCTCCACAAAGGAGGGGCCACAACTGACCCTGGTAATTATGGCGCCATAAGCCTGACTAGCCTGGTCTGCAAGGCTATGGAGCGCATCATCATGGAACTCATTAAGAAAGACATTGGGAACCTCCAAATACTTGACCTGACCCAGTTCAGCTTTGTTAAGGGCAGATCATGCCTACTTAACCTGATTGACTTCTTTGAAACAGTAACCAAGGCCATAGATGAGGGAAAGGTGGTTCACACAGCCTACCTTGACCTTGCCAAGGCTTTCAACACCATTCCCCACTCAGGTATTACAGAAAAACTCTCCAGCCTGAACATAAAACCCTACATCATGAGATGGGTTGCCAACTGGCTTACAGACAGAACTCACACTGTAAGAATAGCGGGCTCCAGGTCCGACTCTAAACCAGTCACAAGTTGTGTCCCGCAAGGCTCGGTCCTGGGACCCCTACTGTTTGACATATACTTCTCAGAAGTACAAGCAAACACAATAGGACTATGGTTAACCAAGTCTGCTGATGACTGCAAACTGGGAGCCATAATTGACTCTCTGGCTGACACGGACATCCTCCAAAAGGGCCTTACTGAGACGGACACCTGGTGTCAAAGTCATGGCCTCAAGCTAAATGCCAAAAAATGCATAGTCATCCTGTTTGGGAAAAACAATACACCCACGAATTACCACATAGGTGGCAGCCCCCTTAATACAGAAGAAGTAATAAGAGATCTAGGGACCCAGGTAGATAGTAATTTCTCCTTTGACAATCATAATGCCAAAGTAGTTAGGAAATCCTTCTATGTGGCCCATCTAATTACTAAAGTGTTCGCATCTAGAAATAAAGAGGTTATAGTGCCCCTCTACTCATCACTCATTAGTCCCATAATAGAGTACAATGCCCCATTTGGGATGTACCTCAGAAAACACTTCCAACAGCTGGAAAGACCACAAAAATACCTCACCAAGAGGATTACTGGCCTCAAACATATGTCCTATGCAGTCCGACTGAAAAAACGCCGGCTGTACTCAGTGGCATATCACTTACTCAGAGGTGATCTCTGCCTGACTTACAAAGCCATGTCCAGCTCAGAATTGATGGACATGCTCCACCTAAAGAAATCCAAGTCACTGCGAGCCACGCACTCTAGTGAGCTAAACCTCACCACAACAATAAATAGAACATGCTGGAGGGATAGATTCCTGTCACAGAGACTCCCCATGCTTTGGAACAAAATTCCAAACTAAATCAGGCAGAGACCCTCACTAACACTCTTCAAGAGAAACCTTGACAAGTGGATGGGTAACAGAAAATACACCCCTGGGATCACTTCATTGGCTTTGCTTGACAGAGGATCAGTTAATTAATCAATGGGGTGGCGAAAGCCGACACACTCTAGCTAGGCTTAAAAATGCCCTCGGGCAGATAACCTAGTACCTACCTATGAACCTATGAACCTATGTTACTACATTTCTACATAGGATTATAGGGGGGGGGCATACCTGACAACTGTAAACATTTGCTGTGACTGTACTGGTATTTCAGGTACTCCATTTAATTCTGTATTCTGACCTATCATGCAGAGTAGAGGCATATCAGTGTACTACATTTCTTAGGTTTTATTGACCTATATTTCAGTTTCAGACTTCTTACCCTTCAGAACTAACATCCCACTGCCTGACCTGTTTTAGTCTGTCTACATAGGTCTGGAGGGGGACTGTTCTCCATAGACATCAATCAGAGGCCTTAACACAGTCTTTCTTTGTGTTTGTCTACACCTGTCTTGCTGGCTGAGACTGTTGTTGGGTATGTGAGCCTCACTTTCATGCATGTGTGTTTCCTATGGACACACATTTGGCCCACTAAATGTCCTGCAGTATGTTTTGTCACCTTGTCTAGTACTGCCTAGTATGCTGACACCAGTATTTGTTAAGGATTTCATTCTGCCGATATAGGTGTCTACTATCTGCTGGTATCCCATTCAGCCACCCGATTCCCTAACATGCTTGCATCCATACCACAGATACAGATAGCAGAACATACTACTATATTCAGCAATTGATAGTGAGTGCGACTTACCTTGTGGCTGTGCCAGTATTAAAGATGGTGCTGGAGGGCTGACTATGTCGGATGCATATAGTACGCTCCCTATACATGGTTAAGCACAGGTTGTGTCATGTTTGGCATCCCTTTTACTGTATGTGCAAGTTGGAGTGAGGTGTTATTCCCTGGGTTCCTACTGTGTCAGTGTATGTGCTATGCATTGCCTCTTTGGCAAGACCTGGGCATACTGGGCATGCCTCCTTCTGCCTACTGGGGAAGCATCAGGCTGTTTCTCCTCTTAGTCACTCTGTGCCTGTGCAGGACTTGGCAATGGTGGGGGGCTTTGTGAACCTGCCCCATGCTATTCCTACTGCAGCTGTTTCAACAGGATCATATTGTATAGCATGGCACATACAATGACAATTTGGGTACATGTAGCTGGTGAGTGCTGCATGGCTCCACAGGATATATCCAGGCACCAAAACCATGACTTGAGCACCCCAAATACATGCTCTATTATGATTCTGGTCTGTGCGTGTGCCACATTATGGAGTTCTTGTTCTGGTGTGTGCGCATTTCTGATGGGTGTCATCAGCCGTGGCTCCAGTGTGTAACCAGCATCCCCCACTAGGTGGCCATATGGGATGTCCCCATTGGCAAATCTCTGGTATAGCTGCATCATATGCCAGATGTGGGAGTCATGATAGCTTCCAGGGCTGCTAGCACACATTCATTATAATGCCCTAGGCATCGCACATGACCTGGCAGTAGATGGAGGGGAATCCCTTGCAGTTTATGTAGACCCTACCCCGCTCGCCGGGTGGTGCTTTGGTATGTATGTGCATGCAGTCTATAGCACCTACTACCTCGAGGTATTCTGCTATTTGGTGGAAGAGATGCATATTGCTGGTCAACGCCCTACGGGTGTTGAGGAAATATATGTGCTCACCAGCATGTGCTGACATGGCATCCAGGAACTGGTGGAGTACCTTGGATGCTGATGCCTGTGATATCCCCATGATATCCCCAGTTGGCCTTTGGAAGGTACCTGTGTCTAGTATTCTTAAGCCTACACATACCTTGGTAGCCACTGGGATGGGTTCCCCTCTGTTGGTTCTGTGTGTGAGGCGTGGCTGGCACAGCTCAACAATTTGCTGTAGGAGGTCCCTGTCCACCCTATAGTGCTCCACTATCTCCAGCTCATGTAGGCCCTGGTAGGTTACCCTGGGTCTGTACACTCTTCTCCTTCTCCTCTCTGTGGGTTGGTTGTCAGCATTCTCATCCTCACCACCCTCAGCCTCTTCTGCGTATTGATTTATGGGAGTGAATGTAGCCTCTATCATTTTGTTGCTTTTGTTAGGCAAAATTTACCCATTTGTATACATCGGTGGTGTAGAGTTTGTGGGAAAACACAGAGGGAAAGTGTTTGCATAGTTTATAGTAGTGTGCTGGGCTGGGCTGGGCTTCTGCCTGTGTAATTGGCTGATTCTGATACATTTTACCTGCCAGCTATGCTAGTTCACCTTGATTACCTTCCTACTGCTGTTTTCCCTTCCCATTGCCTTCCTGTTTAAGCCCTGAAGCACACCACACAAACCCAGTGCTCAGATGTGAATGCAGCTGCTATTTCCTGGTTTAATTTTTTTTTTGTTTAAATCTCAGTGCATGGCGCGCGCACCCATTTAGGCAATGTAAACAATGCTAGGCAGCTTCAGACACACCCCCTTCCTTAGCTCTGCTAAGCTAAAGGCAAACCTAAGCCACAGAGCTCCAGTAAGCTTACAGTATGCCTAACACACCTCTCTATGATGTCAGTTAACTCTTAGGCTTGCACCATAGTTTTTTCTGCACCTACACGGTTGGGTGCAGGCTAGTCATGAGGGGAAATCTGTGATTCAGTATCATTCCCCTCATTTGCATAGAACTGCCTGCTAATGCCTAGTTACAAGTCTGACACTGAGACTTCCCCCTTAGCAATCACTATTCACTGGCCTTGTTGTCTTCTGCCTGCCATTGACTATAGTGGCGAAATTGTGATTTTGCAGAAAAAGCTTTTTTCAAGGTTTTAGTTATATTTTCGGGCCGATCCCATTTGCGTGCCGCTGCTCTACGCTTAAACGGCCGAAATCGGCCAAACAAAAGTTATTTTTTGTTATTTTGAAACTGTTTTCCTTGCCAATGGCCATATATTTGGCTATTGGCATGCCTTCCATATTATATACACCCTTTATCTGGAGCTGTCATGGCTCCGTTTTGTAGTTTGCAGAAGTGTATTCGGTTACTAACCGAGTACATTTCCGCAGATTACGCTAATCCTGCACAGATGGCTGCCAGCTTCCTGGATTGCTAATTCACCTCATTTGCATGGTTTTCACCTGCAAATGGGGTAATTAGCATATAGGAGCTGTGTCCGTGAAGGAATAGTGCAGGAGCGCTCGTGCATGTCCTGGGAGCTTGTTCCTGGACCTCTCTGTGGCCATATTGCCTCCAGCAGTTCCTGCACTATTCCTGCATGCCGTGCAGAGCTTGCTGAGTCTGTGGGCTTGTCAGTCATATTAAAAAAAAAAAACTTACTACCATTACATTTATATAACTTTTGTTTCAATTCATTGTCAGAAACTTCATTAAAAACTTGTAATGTTGACTGTAATGTCCGGGTATAAGTGGCATGTTTTTTAAACACTGTCATTAGAAGAAAAATATGGAATATCATGCAAAATGTAATGTAAACTATACAATTATGAATATGCAATTTAAAATCTATCAATGCTTTAATAAAATGTACTTTTTGGGAGGGTATGAAATAAATTTTCAAGGACTGACATGATTTTCATTTAGTTCAAAACCACTTAAATTCAAGATAGTATCAGAATCAGGTATCTTTTCTTCTCATTTCCTTTCCCTTTTCCTTGAGATTTTCTTTTTTTGCTGAGTCACTATTGAGACTAGACTGCTGGCAGAAAAGGGGATGGGCGAGGAAGTAAAGGCAATAACTTGATCATTGCCTGTGCAACTATTTGTGTGTATGTGTTTGTTGAAAACACCACATTTTCTATCTCCCAAGAAGCTTCGGAGTAATCAGTCATATCTTTAGTTCCACTGGGCAAAATAAATTTTGATTGTAATTCACAGAATTATTGTTAAAACATTTGTTTAACTGTGTATGCAGAACCATTCGTATATGCTTGTGCATCTCTTATAAGCTTATTTCCTTTCCTGCTAACTATTGTTGAAACACACCTATTAAGTTTGGCTGAAATGCCATTGTATAGCATAATACAGACATGAAGGAAAGCATCCTGTTTAATGTTGCTGTTGAGAAACCTGATTTCTTTCAAAACTCTATTAACTTTGCTTTAATAATCAACAATGCGCAGTTTTATCATACCAAGTCCCATTCTGTTGAATAACTAAACTAAGCTGGAATGCAAAATTTCTCATTGGTTGACTCTGGAACTTTAAACAAAGGCAGGCCAAACTGAACTTGTTCATTAATAAGGCAGTGTTCTAAATAACAAATCTCACATTGCCAGGTTTTGATTTTAATCATTTTCTTTTCTAATTCAATAATTCCCCTTAAACATCAAGCAAACATCACTCTAGTAACTTACAAGTTCTGTGAAAGCTCACACTTTGAGTAAAAATTAAAAACATACATTTGTTAATTACTGACTTTTGTTATAATCTCCAAAACAAAAATTCTACCAACTCCCAATGTACCTCCCACTCTGAATCATAGAAACAAAGTGCACCTAATGTGAAACCACCTTTAAGTACCATTTGCACCATACATAATTAATGAGGTTCATTAAAACTCTAGGTTTTGAGAGTGAGGTCAAGGAACCTCACGATGATAGATGCACAGATCTAGATCACAAGGGAGCAACAAAGATGGACAGGGATCTACTGTACTGGAATGCAGGTTCAACACCGTTATGATGACCTCCATCAGAGGTATGCAACAAACTTCAATGGAGGGTCACTGAGGTGCAGAGATAACCCATGGATCCTACAGTAAGTGTAACTATTATATTGTCTCACTGATATGAATTTAAAGTTTCTGAAAACTCGATCAGCTGATAGGGATCCATATCCATCTATCTGTCTATCTATCTATCTATCTATCTATCTATCTATCTATCTATCTATCTATCTATCTATCTATCTATCTATCTATCTATCTATCTAGCTATCTACCTATCTATATCTGATAGATTTTTTTTACACTAGGTAGTTGTTGTGATAGTTAGCTGATGGGGATAATTAATTAGACATTGTAAGTGCTGCTGTTAACAGTGTTACTTTAATTCCCATGCTGTCCATGTCTTTAATAATGTTTATGATGCTACTAATAATTAGCTTTGTAGACGTACATATGTTTTACAACATATAACATTTCACACAGCCACTGTCTTTGTGCATCACTGACACCTGTAGCGCCTAGACTGCTGATGACTGCCAACTTCATAGTTTTCCATTATAGTACCACAGAATCTCCTACTGTACTATTATACATGGGAAGAAAAGCTCATACATAAAATCTTTAATTTATTCATCCTAATAAAGTAGACATGCTTAATACAGTCATGTTTATTTAAGCCAAAAGGAATGCCTTTCTGACTGCTTACATATAAGTTATAAGTTATGTGCTGATAGCTGTTATTTCTTTACAATAGAATGTCCAATAACTGTTTGTAGTTTCTGTATTCATCCATTCTCTGCAGGAATTCACATAAACACCTGCAGTACTTGTTTGTTAAGATGAAACTCCTGCTGTCTGTTAGCTTGGCCTGTAAGCAAACTGGCTAACTTGTCTATATTTTGTCATGCTGTGGGTTTCTTTCCACATAGAGAAAAATATCTGAAATTGTTATCTTGGTTTACTTCACCCATAGCATTTCTTTAGATAAGCATGTTCCACTGATTGATATTATTGTTTATGTTGTGCAGAGTTCCAAATAACTCAGTTATTCATCCGATTCATATGAACATATTCATAATCCATAATAGTCTGTTAACATCAGCTTATTAACAGCCTGGTCAGTAAATCTTGCTACAGACTGTAATATGTCTTTCCAATGCTTTTGTTAATATTGTATAATTTTTAAAAGTGCTATCAGATTCTGTTTTATTATTAATTATAACACCACAAAAACCACCTCACATGCAGGACAAGTGCAACAGCCAGAAAAACGTATTAAAATGCATAAAAGAGCCAGCACTCCTCAAACACCATTTATTATTCCATAAAGTGTGAAAACAGAATCATACCGGTTTCGGCACTTAGCCTTCTTCAGTGATAACAAATCATTCTGTTCATTGACAATATATAAAGAGAGTCAAAAAGCCAATAATTAGCATACAAATTGATGAGTCCATTTAAAGTAACATGATACCTGATATAAATCTCAAGTTTTAAACATATTAACCTTCATATTAACAATTATTTAAACAGACCATTCAACCAATGTATATAACAACCAATGTATATACCAATATACTGTTACCATGCATTTTAAAAAATGCATTATAAGTGTTCATTTAAACCTGGATAAAACAATCCACCTAATCTAATAATCCATGCTTTTTCCTTTCGATTTAATAAATCATGACAACCATGTTTATCATTAAATTCCACCTTAACCACATCAATAATCTGAAAATTAAATTTCGAATTGGTATGAGCCAATGTATGTTTATATAAAGCACTAGTACAGGATTTATTTCTGACATTACTCAAATGTTCCGATATTCTAATTCTAAAAGGCCTAGATGTTTGGCCTATGTAAAAAGCCAAACAAGAACAGGTCACAAAATAAATGACCCAACTGGTTCCGCAAGTACCAAAACATCTAATGTCAAAAATGTTTGTAACATTTTTGCTGGAAAATTCTTTGGATTTTTGAACATGAACACAGAGTGAACAATGACCACAAGGGAAACAACCCCTCAGTTCAATTCCTGATAGTGTATGTTGTATCAATCCCACTTTGGAATTGTTACCTCTCTTATACCAATTAAAGTAGGCACCCAATGTACGACCTCTCCAATATGAAAAAAGACATTTCTAAGGCAGAATGTCTGCCAATCTTGAATTGGCCATTAAAATATTCCAATTGTTATTAAGCACACCTTTAATGACATTAATATTTCTGCCAAATGTCGTAGTAAATCTAATAGGAGCCACCTTGGGGATGTTTTTGTCCTTATATTTCAATAAGTGGTCACGATCAAACTGTTGTACCCACCTGGAAGCTGATACTACATCCCCATATTTATATCCATTGGCAAGGAATCTCTTCCTAAGATCCTGCTCAAACAGTTCATAGGTATCCTGATTTGAACATATTCTTTTAACTCTTAAAAACTGTGACTTAGGTGTATTTTTAAAGATATGTTGCGGGTGTAAGCTACTAGCATCCAGCAACATATTATATTGTGGGTATTTTCTATGAATTTTCGAATCCAAAGTGTGGTCATTATTTCTACTTATACATACATCCAAGTATTGGATTTGTTGATATTGTACATTGAGAGTAAATTCGATCCCACAAACATTGTCATTAAGATATTGTACGAATTCTGACAGATATTCTAAATCACATCTCCAAATAGACCAACAGTCATCTAGGTACCTTTGCCATATATCCAGTTCCTCTACGTATATATTATGAGATCTATCATAGATAAGACATTCCACTATGTACCCCATAAAGAGGTCAGCATATATAGGGGCAAAAGAAGCCCCCATGGCTGTATATTGAACCTGTAAATAACATTGTTGGTGAAAATAAAACACATTTTAATTAACACATGCTCAACCATACAAATGATTAAGGTATTTAAGCCCGGTGGATAAATGTTACTTCTATTTAACCAATATTCTATTGCTTGTAATCCAGCCCAGTGTGGGACATTAGTATATAGTGACTTAACGTCTAACGTACACATCAACCAACTGGGCTCTAATTGAGAATCCCTAATAATTTGTAAAAACTCTGTAGTGAAATTTAATCTAGATCTAACTAATGTCAATAACGGCTTGAGATATAATGTCAAAAATTCTAAAAGTGGTTCTGTTAAAGACCCTCGACCTGAAGCTATAGGTCTACCCAGAGGTTTTAATAAATCCTTGTGAATTTTTCGCAGTAAATAGAAAATTTGTTTCTTTGGATTTGTTACCATTAATTGCATCTTAATGTTGTTATCAATAATTCCTACTTCAACTGCTTCCTCCAAAAATTCATCAATTTGTTTTTTAAACAATTCAGTAGGGTCTAAAGGCATTGAAACATAATGTTTATTGTTGAGTTGGGTATAAGCCTCAACCATATATTGTTCCGTATCCATTATAACCACAGCACCCCCTTTATCTGCTGAAGTGATGACAATGTTTGGGTTGGTTCTTAAACTCTCAATGGCCTGAATTTCCAAATCAGAAAAATTGTTACTTAACATAACTGTCTCTTCCTGTTTAAAATGTAGATCTTTAATCACCTTTTCCTGAAAAATGGCCACATATTTATCCATCGGTGGCTGAAAAGTAGATTTATGAAATCGAAAACCAGTAGATCTTGGTAAATTATCTGCGTGTCCAAAAAACAATTTTAAATTCAATAATCTACA
This sequence comes from Protopterus annectens, assembly GCF_019279795.1. Classification (NCBI taxonomy): domain Eukaryota; kingdom Metazoa; phylum Chordata; order Ceratodontiformes; family Protopteridae; genus Protopterus; species Protopterus annectens. The sequence continues at coordinate 834,320,099 of NC_056729.1, read as the reverse complement.
AAATGTCAAAACATCCTGTACAAAACTATATTTGTTGACAAAAAAAAAAGGGAACAAACGATAACCCTTCATTTAATATTTTTAATTGCATTTCGTTCAGAGACACAGATGAGATATTATGAACATTTACGTAAGCATCTATTTCTGAGTTAGAACATCCAATAACATTTCCAAGTTCTTTACCGTGTCTATGTTTGTGTTTTCTACCACCCCTGTGTCTCTTAATCCTAAAGGGTGGACCATATTTTTGGTTCTCTTATGTGCTGGAGACTCCTGGCTGGAGACAGGTTCATGCGCAGTATTTGACGATTCTTCAAGTGAAGTGCTACTGACGTCTGTTTTAGATCTTTTTAGTATAGACCTCGGGCTCTTTTTACTAAATTTGGTGGGTTGAAATTCCCTATCTCTAAACCTGACAGATTTTTTAATGCCAAAGGGCTTACCTTCTGCATAATCTGTGACATCCCTTTGAAATTTCTGTATCTTTTTCTCTTTCAAATTTTGTTCTAATACCAATAAATCTTTAGAAAGTTTAGTTAAACAGGATTTATATATAGTTTGTCCTTCAAAGGGTTTAATATTGTCACATAAGGTATTAACCTCCACAATACTGGCATCAATACTTCTCTCATAAAAAGAAATGAGAATGTCCACAAATTACATGGTTGCTAGATGTTGAGCTTCAACCCACTCCTCCTTAAACTTATCATCCGGACCCCTCACAAATGGTTGAAGTTTAATTCTAAGTCCCCTAGGGGTGATGTCCCTACCTTTATAGGCATTGAATTGCCTAAGGTTCCACACATTACTTCTAAGTTGCCTCATGCTTTTAGTTATTTTAAAAAATAAGTCTTTACAGTGATCCCCTGGATCTTTTGTCCTATCCTTATCAGATGGAATATCCTCCCCAAAAAAATAAAAAATTTGTACATCATCCTTATCTTAGGATAAACCCTTCAAAATAGTTGTCAAATCCATTTCGACGCAATATAGTGAAAAATATTAAAATCAACAGCAACTTGTCTATACCAAAGCCCGAACTGTCAATATATACCCAATAATCCTATATAGATCAATATTTCATACCCGTCAATATATAAATCCAGCATCGAATGGTTGAGAAAGTTTACTACATTAAATAATTAAAAAATCTTATCACATTAGCCTCCTTAGATTTCGGGGCCATAAAACCTGGACCCTTCCATAAACACAATGCAAAAATGCAATAAATGCCCCGCGTCGCTATATTAAACTTGGTAATAGCTGTCCATATATCTTCTCATGTGCCAGTCACAGAAATATAAATATCTGTCCATAAATGTCCCACATCATGATTTATTAAATCGAAAGGAAAAAACATGGATTATTAGATTAGGTGGATTGTTTTATCCAGGTTTAAATGAACACTTATAATGCATTTTTTTAAAATGCATGGTAACAGTATATTGGTATATACATTGGTTGTTATATACATTGGTTGAATGGTCTGTTTAAATAATTGTTAATATGAAGGTTAATATGTTTAAAACTTGAGATTTATATCAGGTATCATGTTACTTTAAATGGACTCTCATCAATTTGTATGCCAATTATTGGCTTTTTGACTCTCTTTATATATAGTCAATGAACCGAATGATTTGTTATCACTGAAGAAGGCTAAGTGCTGAAACCGGTATGATTCTGTTTTCACACTTTATGGAATAATAAATGGTGTTCGAGGAGTGCTGGCTCATTTATGCATTTTACTACGTTTTTCTGTCCGTTGCACTTGTCCTGTGTGCAAAGTGGTTTTTGTGGTGTTTCCTGTTCCTGTTTCTCGCTGGGGACTTCTGACTGAACACTTGGATTCATGTTGGAACTTAAAGTGTGTAAAGTTTTAGATGGTGAGATGCTTCCGTTTGCCTAACTACATATAAGTTCTGCTTTGTGTTTTTATCTATGAGTTGGATATATAATTATCTCAAGTTTTTGAACGATATATCTTTTCTTGTGAAAACCAACAACATGTTGACTGTCACCAGTATTTAATATGTGACGTACCATTTCTACATGAGGTTTCATGAAAACTCAGCTTTTGGAATTTATTACTTGAAGGATCTTCACATTACAACAGTTTTGGATTAACATTTTTTCCGAACTTTCAATTCGGGCGGTTGTAACATTTTCAGATGGGACATGCACAGTGTGATTTTTGTCTTTCAGTGTTACTGCCTCTTTCTAGGGGGAACGGAACAGTGTTTGGACTTATGTTTGAATATATAATGTGAAATGTTGTGTTGCTGGACTAACTAATTTGTTTTTTTCAATTGAATATAAAAAAGAACTTTATTTCATCGGGCTTTTTGGAGCGGACATTTCTGTTTATTAACAGGGAATACGCAAAACACATCGAGTAGTCGCCATGTTTTTTGCAAGACGCATGATTTTCACAGACTTTTTTGTATAAGCAATTTCATGTTTTGGGGACAGTTTTGGATATATTTGTTTGATTATTGCACTAATCCATGTGCGATATTCGTAGTTATGTTTTGTATTATTTATGAAGTACAAATATATGATTGCATGTTGTGAACAGCATTTGGACTTAAGTCTAAATATATGATGTGATATGTGGTGTTGTTAGGTGGTACAATATGTTTTTTAAATGAATACAACTAAGAGCCTCATTTATTGGGCTTTTTGGAGTGGATGGTTTCAGTTTGTTAGCAGGGAAAGCATGAAATATACAGAGTAGTCGCCATGTTTATTGCGAGATGTATCATGTGCACAGAAATTTTGGTATAAATAACTATCTTTTGTGGATAGTTTTGGACATATTTGTAGGATTATGGAACTAATTTTTGTGTGACACTAAGGGCTAGATTTTTTCCACTAATGGTGTAGAAATATTTGATTTCATGTTTTGAAAAAACAATGGGAATGGTGTTGTTGACGGATGGAACCAATACCTTTGTGGAATCAATATAATAGTGAAACCTATATATTTTTTTCACACATTTTTTTGGATTACTCCAGTTATATCAAGGAGTTTATGTCCAATATTATTATTTATTATACCCTACAAATATTAAGGTCTTAAGATAATATATTCTGTGAGTTTGAGGGCAAACTGAGACATGTCTATTCATTATATTGATACTATTTTTTGTTAACGAATATAGAAATAATGCAACTTTTTTGAGGTGACTGTGTTTCATTTTGTAGGCAAACACACGGTGCTTGATATAAGAATATCAGTTTTGAATTTGGGAAGCTATACTAATCATCCAGATTCTAAGATAACGTTTAGGGTGAATATACATGTCCTTTATTTTTGGAGGGCCCTTCATTTAAATAGAAATAAGTACTTTTTTATATATCCATTCCAGCAATATATTAGTATGTAATTGGCTTCAACATCTAAGTCCAGGCAGCACTGTGGCCCCAACTGTTACTTATATACTTTTATACATAGAATTTTCATGTATATTTCATATTGAGAACTGATTTTTTACAACATCTGTGGTTGAGAGGAGCACATATTTAATAGTTTTATGGGCCCAGAAGCAATGGATATTTAATCTTAAATAATATCTGATGACACTGGGATGTTTATGGTCAGATATTTATATTTCTGTGACTGGCACATGAGAAGATATATGGACAGCTATTACCAAGTTTAATATTGCGACACGGGGCATTTATTGCATTTTTGCAGTGTGTTTATGGAAGGGTCCAGGTTTTATGGCCTCTAAATCTAAGGAGGCTAATGTGGTAAGCTTTTTAAACTATTTAATGTGGTAAACTTTCTCAACCATTGGATGCTGGATTTATATGCTGACGAGTATGAAATATTGATCTATATGGGATTATTGGGTATATATTGACAGTTCGGGCTTTGATATAGACAAGTTGCTGTTGATTTTAATATTTTTTCACTATATTGCATGGAAATGGATTTGACAACTATTTTGAAGGGTTTATCCTAAGATAAGGATGATGTACAAATTTTCTATTTTTTGGGGGAGGATATTCCATCTGATAAGGATAGGACAAAAGATCCAGGGGATCACTGTAAAGATTTATTTTTTAAAACAACTAAAATCATGAGGCAACTTAGAAGTAATGTGTGGAACCTTAGGCTATTCAAAGCCTATAAAGGTATGGACATCACCCCTAGGGGACTTAGAATTAAACTTCAACCATTTGTGAGTGGTCCGGATGATAAGCTTAAGGAGGAGTGGGTTGAAGCTCAACATCTAGCAAACATGTCATTTGTGGACATTCTCATTTCTTTTTATGAGAGAAGCATTGATGCCAGTATTTTGGCAGAAATATTAATGTCATTAAAGGTGTGATTAATAACAATTGGAATATTTTAATGGCCAATTCAGGATTGGCAGACATTCTGCCTCAGGAATGTCTTTTTTCATATAGGAGAGGTCGTACATTGGGTGCCTACTTTAATTGGTATAAGAGGTAACAATTCCAAATTGGGATTGATACAATGTACACTGTCAGGAATTGAACTGAGGGGTTGTTTCCCTTGTGGTCATTGTTCACTCTGTGTTCATGTTCACAAATCCAAAGAATTTTCCAGCAAAAATGTTACAAAAATTTTTGACATTAGATGTTTTGGTACTTGCTGAACCAGTTGGGTCATCTATTTGGTGACCTGTTCTTGTTTGGCTTTTTACATAGGCCAAACATCTAGGCCTTTTAGAATTAGAATATCAGAACATTTGAGTAATGTCAGAAATAAATCCTGTACTAGTGCTTTATATAAACATATGTTGGCTCATACCAATGCGAAATTTCATTTTCAGATTATTGATGTGGTTAAGGTGGAATTTAATGATAAACATGGTTGTCATGATTTATTAAATCGAAAGGAAAAAGCATGGATTATTAGATTAGGTGGATTGTTTTATCCAGGTTTAAATGAACACTTATAATGCATTTTTTAAAATGCATGGTAACAGTATATTGGTATATACATTGCTTGTTATATACATTGGTTGAATGGTCTGTTTAAATAATTGTTAATATGAAGATTAATATGCTTAAAACTTTAGATTTATATCATGTATTATGTTACTTTAAATGGACTCTCATCAATTTTTATGCCAATTTTTGGCTTTTTGACTCTCTTTATATATAGTCAATGAACAGAATGATTTGTTATCACTGAAGAAGGCTAAGTGCCGAAACTGGTATTATTCTGTTTTCACTCTTTATGGAATAATAAATTGTGTTCGAGGAGTGCTGGCTCGTTTATTATTAATTATTACATTCAGTTTAAGAACAGTATCATTCTCATCTTTTGAAGAGTGGGATGGGCAGATTTTCAGTTGAAATAAGGGAAGATGTATAGATTTTGTTAGTCATGTGCACTTTGCCAAGGAATATCATGGTCCTCACAAATATCTCACTGTGTCCCTAATTAACAACTTGTATGGTTCTGTTTACAGAAGCTCTATAATACATGGTAGTGTCCCTCTGTCTGAGGAAAGAATGATTTCCATTACTGTTAATGTTTCTGAACAACCTGCTGACATGAATGATGTTTTTCAAACTCTTTACCTACATGACCAGCACATGTTCATCTTTGAACTCCTAAGCCAGGATCCATACTCATAGACCACCCTGATACAGGTAATAGCATAAAACCAACTCTTTTCACTGCATTCATAGCATGCATTTTCAGTCAAAACTGATTAGCAAGGCAAATAGTTGTCACAATTAGAGTTTAGATGTACATCATAGTTTCAGGTTTGAATCTCATGTCTTCCAATTTATGTTCAAAGATGTTAAGGCATGTATGCAACACTGAACTTTGTGTATGATGATTATTATTATTATTATTAAGGTTTTTCAGGAATAAATTGTATAAAAACTGTTCTGAGCAATGTATATCACAAACAATTCTGCAGTATAAACTTTGAGATGAAAATAAGGGAACAAAGTCCTAAGGAATCTATGTTGGTAGTACTTTATTTTAAAAGGGGTAGGCACTTTCGGTTTTTTTTTTTTTTTTTATTACCAAAAACTTCTTCAGATAAAAAAAAATGTTATGCACTTAAAGGTGTTTATAATACAGTTAAAAGCATCTGATGACTCAACTTACAGTCAGCCATCCAATCAGTCATGAGTAACCAATCATGTGATGCCCAAACCCTCCAAGTAAAACATAAACCAGCAATGACATCCATTCAATAATCCACCTGCTTTGCAACATAGTAAAACACATCATCATTAAACAGCCACATATTATATACTCCTAACCAAACCAAACTTGTATGTACAATTTAAAAACTTCTAATAGCACAAAACTTATTATATTGATTGGCAATACAAATATATATGTGTGTATATATATATATATATATATATATATATATATATATATATATATATATATATATATATATATATATATATATATATATATATATATATATATACACACACACACACACACACACAAAATCCAAAGTAAAGTATGATAAACAAAGATCTGCACCAGAAAATATGCAACCAGAACAGACAAAAAATGATGCAGTCACCAGGCCATAAAATGTAAAACAAAGCTTTAATACAACAAGTAAAGGTGATAAAACAAGAGATAAGCTCTTTTGTGTATTAACCAACCCTTCCTCAGATCTACTATTTTCAGAACAAGACATGATTACATACGTAACATGAATCAAAGTTACACATTGAATTAAAAAAATTTACCAGTCAAGGAAATTCAGATGATCTTCTTCAAAATACAATCACAAGACTAAGTTCATATAATATAAATGAATGAATGACTCAAAGCCTGTCATAAATTCAGTTCGGTGACACCGCCCTGTTATTAACAAATCAGAATCATCTTACTATTCTCCTTCCTTTAAGTATTGGTTTCAGAGATAGATTTGCATTAAGACCTGGGAACAAATATTCTTGTAACTCTGCAATCCATTTCATTTCATTTTGTTCAGTCTTAAGACTGATGTCTCCCCATGTACAACTCTCCTTAGTTACTTGTAATGCCATGAAGAAAAATGCATATGCAGACTGTAAAACTAAACCTTTATTTCATATAGCTTATTACAATCTGTGTCCAAACTTTTATGTAGAGATAATGGATGGATTATTTAAGTAGTGGTTCTTGAAGCATATGAATGACATAAGACTTAAGGACTTTAAGAATTCACTCACTAAGCATACCTATGACCATTCCAGTCATCGGCTTTTCTATATGGCATTACAAGTAACTAAGGAGAGTTGTAGAGGGGGAGACAAGAAAATTCTGAACTGAATTTTTGATTGGCTTTGAGTCATTCATTCATTTATATTATATGAACTTACTCTCGTGATTGGGTTTTAAAGGAGAAGATCTCTTTAGTTTGGTTAATTTTTTAACTGAATGTGTAACTTTGACTCATGTTACATATTTAATCATATCTGTTTCTGAAAACGGTAGATCTGCGGAAGGGTTGGTTAATACCTACAAGTGCTTATCTTGTGTTTTATCACCTTTACTTGTTTTTATTAAAGATTTGTTTTATGTTTTATGGCCTGGTGACTACATATTTTTTTGTCTGTTTTGGTTTTAATAAATAAATAATTATATATATATATATATATATATATATATATATATATATATATATACATGCATATATAGTTCCACTTTATAATCACGAAATACTGAAATCTCGAATTTCAGTATTTCGAGACCATAAAGGTGAATTTTTAAAATTTCAAAATTCCATAATTCCATAATATACATGCATATATAGTTCCACTTTATAATCACGAAATACTGAAATCTCGAATTTCAGTATTTCGAGACCATAAAGGTGAATTTTTAAAATTTCAAAATTCCATAATCGTGAATTCAAATATTTTGAATGTGCAGTTATGGCTTTATGTTACGTGACGTGCACTGTTTGGTTTGGATGATGTTCGGCTTAGTGTATGGATTTACATGGAATCTCAGGTAAGTGAGTATTTTGTAAGGGTTTTGTGTGGGAGTTTGAGTGTATGTGAGATTGTTTGTAAGTTAAATATGTGGGTTAGGGTAGGAAGATGAAAGTATGAGTGTGTAATTGTTGGATGTGTTGGTGTTTGTCTATGTGTGATGTGTGTGTGTGTGTGTGTGTGTGTGTGTGTGTGTGTGTGTGTGTGTGTGTGTGTGTGTGTGTGTGTGTGCGCGCATGTGCGCACATGCATATGTGCGAGGGACTGTGGAATGCCTGGGCATGAGTGTTCTGTCTTTTACTGTTTGTGTGATCTTGGAGTTAGTATATATAAGTAAGGGTGGTTTGGGGAGGCACAGCCCCCCACATATGGGGTGCAGGAGGGCTTGCTCCCCTGGTTATTGGTAGTATAGGTATGTAGATGTGTGGTGTTTTGCTTTTGTGTGTTTATTTGTTTTGTAGTGTGGGTGTTGTGGTTTATGTGTGATGTGGTGTATGCTGTGTGTTCGGGATTTGTAGTTTTGGTATTGTGAAGGTTCAGTATTTGAAGGTTCCGCCTTTATGGTCTATAAAATTATCTATCCTGAGCTCTTAGCTTTAAGCTGCAAGTGACAGAGGAGTATTCCTTGAGCCTTGGCCAACTTGCTCCCCTACCCTACCCCCAAATCCACACACCTCTCTATCCCTACACTTATACTTAAGTTTCCACTCCCCTTCTGGCATCATCCCCTCTCAATTTCTGCCTTCACTCTGACTTACCACTCCTCTTCTGATATCATCCCTACTCAATTCCTACTTCCACCATTGCTCTACTCATTTCTCCAACTGAGACATCCACATCCTGCGTCTCATATAACCTTAGTCTATAACACCTTTATATGTGCCTTATTCTTTGCAATGAGATTATTAATAGCCACATATATTATCCATTTTCCACTCAATGTATTCAATATTTATTCTTCTAGTTTACTGTTTCACTCCAATTCAGCTCATCTACAGTATTCAGTTATTTACCTCATAATAAAAATATTTTATCTTCCTATACTCCACTGTCACTCCTCTACCTTTACACTGCAATCCTTAACAGCCATATTGCAATCTTATTGCACTCTCTTACTTCACTACCACTATCTTGCCATTACTCCATCCTTAATTATCTCAGTTTGTATTCTCAAATTATTCTGTTTCAGAACATTACTTGTGTACCTACTTCATCATGATACATAGCATCCCAATTTAATTCCTATTTTATTGGCAGCATTGCAACCATTACCAACACTTTCTCTACTACTTCTACTACCCTCTTATCTCACACAACCTCCTCCCTCTCTCCTTTCTCCCTCAAACCTGTCCCCACATCTCTTGTCAACAACATGCTTAGCAAACTCAAACCCTGCTCTCCTTCTATGGACAACCTTCCCAAAGAATTTCTAAAAATTACTGCTGACTGCATAGCCTACCCTGTCTCTATAATTATTAATAGATCTATCAGTGAAGCATATGTTCCTTCCCTGTGGTAAATGTTCTTCATTATCCCACTCCACAAAGGTGGGAATTCTACAGAAATACGTAATTACAGGCCTATAGCAATACTGTCACCATTATCCAAAATTCTAGAAAATGTATCCACAAACAGTACCTTCACCATTTACTTGAGAATAAACTACTTTCTCCCACTCAGCACAAATTCAGACCTGCACACAGTACCACCACAGCTCTTTTATCTTTCACTGATACAGTCAATGAAGCCAGAGACATTGGGTAATTTTGTCTCATCCTTATTCCTCAATCTTTCTAAAGCTTTTGATACTGTCTCTCATCCTAAACGCTTATCACAACTGCCTTTCCCTGTTTCTATTGATACTACAATATTATGGTTCTCCAGTTATTTATCCAATAAATATCAGTCAGTTAAATGGGACTCCACACAACCCCTTATCTACCAGTCAACACTGGAGTTCCACATGAGTCAGTTGTAGGCCCTGTCATCTTTAATATCTTCATTAATAATCTTTCTTCTGTATGTAAACATGCAACCCTCATACAATATGCTGATGAATCTATGCTAATTTGCTCCTCTAACCTTACTCAACTAATAAAAATATAAAAATGCCACACTGTAAGACACAAACCTTCAATAACCAAGTGTTTTCTTCCAATGAATGATGGAACTTCATCAGAGTCAGTAACATATCACTTCATTTTACTTAAATAGGAAAATTGGTCCTAAAACACCAAAATGTTCTTAAAGGTGTATAACAAAATTATATTAAATATATAATGTTATAAATTAAATATAACAGCAACATACAATAAAATAAAAAAAGAAAAATATTTTATATCCTTACCACTTCCAGGCATATACATCTTAATAAAATCCATCATAATGAATGAGTGGTGTTTTAATAATTTGATGTTTTCATAACCAAACTAAAAGTCAAATATTTATATATTAACAAATTTGATATTTATATAAATATCAAATTCATAATAAAGCAAAACATTCTGCTTTAGCTTTTAAAATGCACCTAATAAAAATCAAATCATTAATACCAGGTGCAACTCCAGCATTGAAAAGCAATTGCCAAAAAAGTTCACTCAGTTCTACTAGTAACCCCAATCACCCCCTCTAATGGGGTGATAATCTTCTTCAAATATAGTAAAAGACACTTTTCTAAAATCATCACATTCAGTTGAATGTTAATATAAAGCATTTGAGTTATTCTTCTTCCAATGCTCATAGGTATGTTGATATATTCTTGTTACCTATCTATGTCAAACAGAGCTCCTCATTAGCACTCTTCAAGAAAAAATCTTGATGATTGGATGGGTAATAGGAAATTCACCCCGGGGATCACTTCTGTGGTTTTGCTTGACAGGGGCACAGGAAAATAATTTTCTTGCATGGTAAAAACCAGGGTACATTTTGTCTAGGCTTGTATAGGCCCTAGGGCCAATAGCCTAGTATCTACCTATGAACCTATGAACCTAAGTGCCATCTGTCTTCTCAGTATAAAATGCAAGGCAAGATGAAGAAAAGGAAAATATATACTACACCTCTGGTATTGCAGTCATAACTATCACTGACAAAAATTAATAACGGGGCCAGAAAAGTGTGTGCCAGGAAAAATAAATTTACACTGTCCGCATGCACCAAAACTTTTCATGCCAAAGTTCTTTGAAGAAATCCCACTCATAGTATGATTCTGTTCTAGAATAGTTTTCAAATTTCTACTATTCAAATCTGGGTTCCTGGCCTAGTTTGCCCAACAAATCAAATGCACCAAAAACAGTGCCCCAATGACTACTAATCATCTTTTTCAATGCACACACAGAAAGGGCAAAATAAATAGTGGCATTGAGTAGTAGAAGGATATTATTTTTGAATATGTGCCCCTTTTTGGGAAGGTGAGTAGAGTGGAATGGAAGTTCAGGGAAATTTGGGATAAAAAGGAGTGGCAAGAGGGGGAGACACACAAACATATAACAGAGGCAATGTCTGACAGGGGAAGTGTTGATAAAAAAATGTGGGCTCTCAGTGCAAACACTAGGGTAGAGACATGGTTGGCAAATGGAGACTAGGATGAAACGACACCAAATAGGAGATGTGACAGACATACAAGGAAGGGAAACTCCCTCATCCTCCCCACATAAAATGAAGTCATTCTCTTACTCTATTCAAATTTTATCTGGATAAATGGATGAAAAAACAAAAAAAAAATCCCTGGAGTAGCACCCTTGTCCCTTATAGAGAGAGGCAACATGTAAATGTTCTGCCTGATATGGGTTATACATATTTAAATTACAAGAGCTAAAAAAAGTCATGAAAATGCATGGCTAGACTTCAAAAGATCCATCAGGGTCAATAGTCTAGTAAGAAACTATGAAACTATAATGGGTAATAGACTTGGCTGAGAATACTCTGTCAAACCATCACAAAGAGGAGCCCATTCAGATGTCAGTGATCTTATAGTAGGAATACACCACTGCCTCTTCATCTGAAATTCAAGACTAAGTCATTATAAAATGCTATTCATGACATTATAATGCTCTTCAGAGTTCAAAAACAGGTATGAAACTGCCAGTTGACCTCAGTTATGACCCCACTGCTGTACCTTGAGCTGGGGAACCTAGGACAGATTTTCCATGTCTCTTCTTGTTGAATGGCTACACAGAATTACCTTTGTCACCCTGCAGAGAGGCAGGCCAGGGGAGTGTTAATGACCCAGCTGTTGGTGTGGTGGCCTGTGCAGTAACTGGTGGCCACTGCTTCACTGCTGCCTGCTCCATGACTGATCCTGCTGAAAAGAGTCAAAGCACATGGAGAAAAATAAAGCAACAAAGCAACATAATGAAAAAAGAATATGAAAGAAAGGATAATGGTCACCATCATAATGTTAAGTATTATAGTACATTTCTAAAAGAGGCATTGGAAAGAATAAAGCAGTCAGGAGAGCAACCAATATGTTAATGGCTAAAGAACACCTGTGATAATACTGGGGATAATACAAGAGATTATAAATGATTTTGCCTTTGTGATCAGCATTTAGGAGGGAAGCACAGTATAAGGATAGCAACCAGTAAATATATGCCATGGACAATGAATCAATGAAGAAGTAATTAAACATAATAAATAAAGCACACACTGCCTTACATAACATGATTTTGTGGAATTGTCATAAGCAACAGTCCACAAATGAAAAAAAATCCAAAATAAATAGCTCCACAACAAAGAAGTAACAAAAACACACAAACAAGTGTTCTAAATGACATCAGTCAATGAACCATGAAATTCAATGTAAAATACAAAGCTTTTAAGTAAACTCTTTTGCATGCAAATGCAATGCTCACAGTCACAAGACTTTAAGCACTTATTATATGACAAAAAATAAACAAATTACAGTTCATTTAAAATACTAGTAGACCTAGTGGGGAATTTAATAAAGCCTACACAGTTTTATTTACTGTATAGGCATCACAATGCACTGCTTACATGGAAGTAATCAGGTTTTACATTCAGTAAACACTGCTGAGTGCCACGGGCCAACACAGGAATTTAAGTGGCATGCAATTACCTCATAAGCAGGTGAATCTCATGCAAAACAGGCAGGTAGAGTGATCCAGCAAGCAGATAGTCGGCTCTTCAGACACAGTCCCCCAGATTCACTATCCTTCCACACAGGACTAGCTTAGTCCCGCATGGAAGCATCTGTTTAGGAGCAGGACGGTAGCGCACCATGCATAGTAATGAAGGCATGCTGCCTGAGCTCCTAAATGGGACATGGAACATGTGCGAGTGCAGGAGGCATGTCTGAGAGCAGAGCTCTCAAAATATACTTGCCCCTGCAATCAGAGACAGCAGTGTAGAAGTAAGAATGAGTGAGACCATTCATAGATGTCTGCATACCCCCAGCAACATCCCCCCAAGTGTACAAGAGCAATAGTCACAACATTTAAATATAAAGAATTCTTTTTATGAAACAGATCAAATTTAACCATAGGTGCATGGTTTTGCCCATCGCTTAGCTACAGTTAATGCAGCTTAAATAGCACAAGAGGATAAAAAGCAAGATATATGCAAATGAAGCAATACAACAATAGTGAAGTGGGCAGAGCATTCTCCTTACGAGCAGTTATTACCAGTTCGAGTCCCACTCCAGTACAATCCAATTTCCGTGTCAAATCACTTTATGATCAATTTATTTTGTTGCATAACCTACAACATAACATATATTTCTGAACTGGAGTACTGCATTAAATGCAGATATGAGGTGTCATTCTCATAATGTTGTAAAGTCCACAGATAATCACAAGTGCCCCATACAGCATATGTACACAGGAACCAGGGATACAAATGGAAGGTAAGATGTGTAATGAATGATAAATCCATACAGTTGCCAAATCCACCACCTGCCCAAGAACAATTAGACATCACTGTCTAAATTAGTGTGGTGGTAAGTGGGTGTAAGAAGTAATAAGCAAGAGTAAGCATAGTTACGCAGTAGTAAGCAGAAGTAAGCATAGTTAAGCAGTAGTAAGTGGGCTTAAGCCTGTTTGTGCGGGGTAAGCAATGTCACACAGGTTAAGCAGTAATGAAGCTAACTCACTGTATGCATACTTAACCAGAGGTTAGCATTACTTACCTTCATGCAAACCCAGGCAAACCTGCTTACAACTGCTTAAAAGTACCTTAATCACTCTGTATGCATCAGCCGCTGTTCTGGCCAGAATAAAAATAAACAGCCTTTGCAGGTCTTGAACTGAGGACCCTGTACACTATAGTCACAGTAGATAACCACTAAGCCATTACAACCGTAAATAAGGTTGAGGTATCACCAAACAGATCCTCACCATAGGAAATACAAACTGAACATGTGAAAGGAATCTATATAGTTTTATATTGTATAACCAACTACAGGGCATAAATATCTGAACTGGAGTACTGCATTAAGCCCAGATTTAAGGTGGCATTGTAATAATGTGCTGAAATCCCCTAATAAATACAAGGATCCCATACAGTGTACGTACACATGAATCATGGATACCAAACACATATATAACATGTAATGAATAATAAATCAATGCCACAAGGCAAATATAATGCAACTTAAATATTAAACAATGCTAAGCATTGCACAGCCCAGCTTAGTAGGTGTAAGCAATGTGTAGGCCAGCTAACTCAATTTGCCCATTGGTATCCCACTTTAAGCAATGCCACCCTTAGGTAAGCAGGTTTGTCCATAGCTTAGCCTTTTCAAAACCATCCAATCTTGGCATAGTGTGGGAAACCGGCCCTATTTAAACCCAACATATGGGAATACATCTCATAACTGGTTGTAGCTTCCCCTTGTAGGCACTATATCTGGAATGGGAGAGGGTGTGCACTTTTGGGTGCAGCGCTGGGGCATTCAGGAGTCCAGACTCATGGCAGGACTCCTTGTGAAAGACCATGACATGAGACTGCTGCAGGGCCAGTACAAGGGCTCCCAATACAAAGCAGAAGCCTGGGACCATCTTGCCCATGACCTCACCAGTGTCACTTGCACACGCCAAACTGATGAGCAGGCCAGGCATCACTATGCCAACCTTAAGCGGCAAAAATTGGATCTCTTGGATCAGTGGATCCAAGAGGCTAGGAGGACAGGGGAAGTCCTAGCCATGTATAAGTATCAGTCCACTACCTGTTTAATAATTGCCAGCTCATGTATATTATGCATAGATATGGCTAAATATTCCTCTTATGTCTTTCGCAGCAGCAAGTGAGTGGGATATGAACCAGGAGGCTCATTGCTGTAGATTGGAGCTGTTGTGACGTGAGGGAGGTTAGTAATACTCTTGCATATGCTGTCATAGGAAATAAATCTAAAAGTAGTAATTTGTTAATTGACTGTATAAAACCTGTATTGTTTAAGGCATGTACTGCATACACCAGAGAATAGGGCAGGAAGAGTCTCATATAGGTTGTATGTAAATAAAAGCATAATAGCTTGACAATTAAGGTCTAACTGCTGGACTGCATATTTTCACTCTGGTATCATATGGTAATGTAGAGTTGCAATACTTTAATAGTACTGTTGTAGCAAGCACTGTTACCCACACTGTGCTACATAGGTAAATTGTGTAGGAATGTCTGTATATGACTGTTGTAATCCCAAGAGGTCAAATAGTACAACTGAGTGAGACTTAAACAGAAAACACTGAAAAGACAAACAAAATCCAAATAACACACTCAACTGTGACGTGAACTGTTGTATTTTTTCACACACACAGCCACGGTTCGAATTCTGGAACTGGTAGTAGGCTGTATGCAGAATCATACCCTACAAGTGTACAGAAATGTCCATAATGTTCAGTAAATCAGCCCATAGCTGCTGCCTGTCACCCTGCCCCCTTGGCAAAACAGTGGGATGATCCCAGATGTTTAGGCAGCAAACAAGACATACAACTGATTGTCAGACATCTATAACAAACCAATCACTCTAGCAACCCCTAAAAATGTTATTAGAGTAAGTAGCCAAATATGGCCCATCTCCTCCCCAATGTTGTCAAGCTGTAACCAGAGTGTGTACAGTAACAGAGTGAGACGTATGTGAATAATACTAATGTGGAAACTGGTAATTTGTGTGGCAACATGCAGGTAGTGCTAACAAACATTGCTCCCACAGGTCTGTCAGATACAAACACTGTGCCTATAAATAAAGATTGATATCCTGTACTGGTACTGTTTACTCTGGTATTTTATGGCATTGTTAGTGTTACAGTTGCTCAGAATAATAAGGTATTACTCATCACTGTCACCCACACTGTACTACATAATACAACTGTCTAGGAAATCCTGTATAAGAGTGTTGTAATTACAAGGTCAGAATGTAAAACCACAGGAGAATTATAGACAGAAATCAGACAAGAGATAAACAGCAATACCTATATAACACATTCAACTGTGATGGACAGTGTCTTAATTTTAGCAGACACAGCCATGGTTCAAATCCTGGGAGTGGTAGTAAGCTGTATGCAGAATCATACCTCACAACTGTACAGTAATGTCCAGAATGTTCAGTTATTTGGCCCATATCTGCTGGCTGTTACCCTGACCCCTACCATATCAGTGTGCCAGTGTCTGACATGTAGTCAGCATGTCATGTCATATAACTGACTGTCAGACCTTTACATATTTGGAAAATGTCAAATAAAAAAAACTGTCATTGTACAAGTTACTAAAGGTTTAAGTGGGCAATAGTGGAAATATGTCTCGGTTCACATGCATGTGGTGAAGACATGTCCAGAGTGTGTGCAAAACGAGATTGACAGGTATGTGGATAACATCAACCTGGAATCTGGGAGTATGTGTAGAAACAGTTAGGTCGTCTTAACAAACAATACCTCCACAGGTATACCAGCTAAGAGGTGTATACTGCAGGTAAAACCAGTTTGTGTATTTAGTTGTCAACAGCCATACCACTGTCCAAACTAAAGCAATAGGGTAGTGTACTAATAATTTAAGGTACAGATTACAGCACTGACAAGTAATTAATGCGAACTACGAGAATATACTAGTTGTTAACTGACATCCCCCCCCCACCAAATCTGCAACAATAAACTAAATACCCAACTCAATTGGCATGTGCTGACTTAACTGTAATGTTGGAACATATGTCCTATTGTTTCATAATTTGAATCTGTTTTTATGCATGTGCTATGTTGAAAAACTCCCACATTAGTGGCATGCTGCCATCAATGTACCTGCATTCTGTTGTAATAACCACTGTGGTCCCATATATGCATGTGTTCTGTTTGCTATGCAACTGTTCCATATCTGGTGTTTGGGTTAATGGGAATATCTATGCATGCTGTTATACCTCATCCTGGAATGTGTTGGCTATTACAAACCCACATATGTTGATAAAACTTAAACACCATAGCACTTATGGGAAGGGGGGGGTCCCAGCGGACCCAACTCTCCCATCTCAGCTGGCCATGGCAATGGGCACCAGCACGTCTGGGGCACAACCTGGGACCTCCTCGTCCATTGGTCCTGTACCACCTTCAGGTGGAACCGCCTCAGGTGATGAGGCTCACCCCCCTCAGGAGTGGGCATGGATAGAAACCTGTCACATGTCGCCAGGTCTGGGTCATGGTGCATAGCAAGCATTGCAGGGAGGTCAGAGATCTGCTATGCCAGCTTAAGGGCCAATTTGTCACAACTTGAGTGTCAGCCTGGTTCTCCTACTCACCCCTCAGCACAGCCACCTTTGGGGCTGTGAAGGTGCAGTGGTGACTGCCCATGGGTAATCTGCAAGGCCATGGAATGTATTATCATGGAACTTATAAACAAAGACATTGGCAACCTTCAAATTCTGGACCTCACACAGTTTAGGTTCTTGAAGGGCCAATCTTGTCTCCTGAACCTGATTGACTTCTTCAAATCAGTCTACAGAGCTGTGGACAAGGGTAAGGTGGTCCACACAGCCTATATGGACCTCGACTAGGCCTTTAACACCATCCCCCACTCAGGAATCATAGATAAACTTACTAAGCTGGGCATTAATCCATACATTACTTGATGGGTTGCCAACTGGCTTACTTACAGAACCCACACTGTAAAAGTAGCCAACTCCAAATCCATCTCCATACAAGTGACAAGTGGAGTACCTCAGGGTTCAGTCCTGGGACCACTCTTGTTTGGCATCTACTTCTCTGAAGTACAGGCCAACACTATGGGACTATGGCTAACAAAGTTTGCAGATGACTGCAAACTGGGAGCCATTATTCAATCCCCAAATGATGTGGATATTCTACAAAAGGGCCTTACAGAAACAGATACTTGGTGCAACAGCCATGGGCTCAAGCTCAATGCCAAGAAATGTATAGTTATCCCCTTTGGGAAAAAAACATGTACCCATGAATTACCACATAGGTGGCAGTACACTAAACACCGGAAGTGTGATAAGAGACTTAGGGACACAGGTGGACTGTGGCCTCACCTTCAATAACCACATCACCACAACAGTCAGGAAATCATTCTTTGTGGCACACCTCATCACTAACGGCTTTTCATCCAGGAAAAAGGAGGTCATTGTTCTACTGTACTCATCCTTCATTAGACCCATTATAGAATACAATGCCCCGTTTGGTATGTACCTCTCAAGATATCTGCAACACCTGGAAAGTCTGCAGAAATGCCTTACCAAAAGAATCACAGGCCTAAATCAGATGCCCTATGCTGACCATCTAAAAAAACTCCACCTATACACTGTCGCATATCGTCTACTCAGAAGTGATCTCTGCTTAACATACAAGGCCATGTCAAACCCAGAGCTGTTGGACATGTGACATTTAAAGAAATCCCAATCCCTCAGAGACACACGCTCCAGGGATCTAAACCTTGTCATCACAATGAACAAAACATGCTGGAGAGATAGGTTCCTGACCCAGAGACTCCCCAGACTCTGGAATAGACTGCCCATATATGTCAAGCAGAGTGCCTATTTGGCTTTCTTTAAAAAGAACCTTGATGATTGGATGGAGGATAGGAAATTCACTCCCGGGATCACGTCAGTCACCCTGCTAGATAGGGGTCCAGGGAAATAAATACTGTCGGAAGAAATAGCCAGGGAATTGTTATGGCTAGGATTGTATAGGCCCTAGGGCTGATAGCCAAGTACCAACCTATGAACCCATGAACCTACATAACACCACAGTTTTACATACATGAGAAAGCTTTATTTGTGTACTATTACAGTTGTATATGCCACATCATATAGATGTTTAGTCTCTGAAATACATATAAACAGACAAATGCAACTCTCTAACAGATCTATTAATGCAGTATTCCAGAAAGCATAACATAAGTTGCTATCCAGGCCAAGGCCTTAAAGTATACAGCAGTAAAGACAGACTGGGCCACAGGATAACAATTAATCAACAGTAAGCAATTCAGATGTATAGTTCAGCAGTCTCTATCTACACTCTCTACACAATCACTAGGTGGCAAAGACTTCAGTTGACACAATGGGATGTATCTGTTACATAACAAGCCATAACTGAAACCATCACAATCACACTGACAAACAGAACCATCTGTATGGCAGGAAGCAGTATACCTGAATTTACCCAAGGTGAATTGTATGGTAATATACATCCAGATACCCTAAGGCAGTATAGCCCTGATATCCCTCACATGTTGCAACAGCCTAGGTTAGTTATGGTGCACTCCCCATATACTGACATACAGGGGCATATACCACTGTTACATACACTGACCTCTGGACTGCATAAGGGCACACATGTATTGTGTAGATGAAGCCTACACATATATAGAACCAACCCTACAATATGTGTGGGGCCGACAACAGCAGTGGAATAATGACAGGAATGGCAGCATGAAATACTCACAGGCCACTACATAACAACCACTGACAGCATGTCATATGGAGAAACCCTGGTATGTAGGTGGAGGACAGAGGCTAGAACAAAGACCCATATGTGAAATAGTGTTGTCATAAACTAAGCAGGTTGCTGGTGTTACAGGATAGTCTGCAACAAACCCTTAGGAATATGAAGTCAGAAACACAAATGGATGTAGCCATGTACTGATAGCACTCAACACACACACTGCCAGTGATATATCTGACACAAGACCTGTGTGGTGGACAGGCAACACATAACAGGCACACCTCTGGCCTTCAAGTTGATAGGCACACAGTTGAGAGCTATGCAGACAGACTGCAGTCCATGTTAAACTGGTATGTAAGCGCAAACCCTGTAACACTGGAGCTATACAATACATACAACAAAACTACTCAAACTTTGTTTGTAGTTCTGGAACCACATAGAAATATGTAGCTGGCCTGAGTGTGTAAGTTCTCTTGTAAGAGGTATTGCTACCTGCTGTCTGTAACACTGCTGCCCACACACAGGAAGAATATCCACCATGATATGGGGATTTATAGTAGTGGGTTGCCATGACAGTGGTAATTGGAAGTACTACACAGCATGCTGCATGCAGGTAGCAAGTGGAAGACATTGATTGGTGCAGAGGCCATCACCTGATCATGTGCATCAACTACAAAAGCAATGCTGCAATCTACTCCAAGCAGTTCAATCCATTTACAGGAGAGAGAGAGAGAGAGAGAGAGAGAGAGAGAGAGGGAGAGTGATAGAGAAAGTGTAAGAGAAGACATACCCAGAACCAAAACCAGAACCACAACAAAAACAAAAACAAAAACAGAAACAAAGGAAGCAGGCTAAGATCATAGCCAAGGAGAAAAAAAAAACTCATACAAGGACACAATCCACAACAGACCTCATTCCCACAACAGGTATATATGCATGTAATTGACTGTAGTACTTGCATAATACTGGGTTAGATGATGTGGAATGATACATATGTGCCATCAGGTTTTGCTGTTTTAATGACATTCAGCTGAACAACTGATATGGACATTAGATTCTGTCCCTGTGGGTTGTAGGCCATACCTGTCAAATGTACAGAGTAGTACCGACTGACAAAATATAAGCCAACATAGTGTGTGTTGTGTAAAAGAAAGGATGTATATTACTTTAGCCAATAGCTGGTGGTGGAAGTAATGCCATAATGATGGGCATGTGGGTTCCAGAGCCCACCACTTGCAGGGCACTCAGGTTAACATGTATTGTAGCATGCTGAAATACCATAGGTGTGTAATAGGCTTACCTGCAGTCTGGCCCTTTATATACCACCCTAATGTTAGGCTTTGTCCATATGTGTCATCTGTCTGTGTTGTAGCAAGGCAGAACAGTGCAGGTGTGCAGGAAGGAGAATTAGAGATTATGGACCTGATGTCTGAATGTACCCATATATAGGTATGTATATGTATATATATATATATATATATATATATATATATATATATATATATATATATATATATATATATATATATATACATGTATGTCTACAGATATACAGATACACATATGTAGAAATATATATATATATATATATATATATATATATATATATATATATATATATATATGCGTATGTCTACATATATACAAACACACACACACATATATGCATGTAAATACATGCCCCCGATATTACCACCACAGTGCTGCATGCTATGTGTGAGGGAACAGCACACATAGCAATACACACAGATATATACAGCTGTAAGTGTGTGCAACATGGATGGGTATGTCACATGTGAACCCCTTGTTGGGACCACATTGCCCTTTTCTGTGAAGTAGGGAATGGGAATATGGGGAAGGATAGCAGGTATATTTGTCGAGGTGGGTTTGGGTTGGTAGATATAGAGGACAGCCTACAGGGGTGGTATATGACACATGTGGTGAGTAAACACCCTGGATGGTGTGTGTGGTCTGTGATGTGGAAACCCCATGAGCCCCATATGGAAACAATAGGAACAAGGCCCCCACCCATTGCTACTCACAACAGCAGTCCATGACCCTGAAGGTGCCTGGCTTGGAGGCTGTGCAGGAGTAGCATGTGGACCCTGTAAATGTGTTCTCGGTGCCTCAAGGTGCTGTAGCACATACCACAAGTGCCTGTGGAGCCCCCTATGAAACAGACCCTTGACCTGAACTTGGGTGATGGGATCATGTCTGTGGGTGCCCCCAACGGGGCGACAACATCCCCTGAGGTGATTCCACCTGAAGGTAGTGCTGGACCAGTAGATGAGGAGGCCCCAGAGAGGGTCCCAAGTGTGATGTGGCCTGGTAACATGGCCAGATCAGGTAGGAAAGGTGGTTGTTCTGCCAACTCTTCCCTAAACTTGCTATTGTGTCACTGTTATAGAACATATGTGGGTAGTGATAGTCCACGCAATCTTGGAACATGTCCAACAGCATGAATAGATATCCCCAATAACAGAGAATGACAGATGTGCAAGCATATCACATAGAACCATAGTGGCCCTGACAATGTCATGCAGGTGAAATAGTCTGTAACAAGCCAGCAATGATAGTGTCCATACAGGGAACATGGCTACAACCACATGGCACAAAGTGTGGTAAATTACAATATATGTCCCAATGGTAGGTAAGCTGTACCCATACCTATTGAGTTGTGTGAACAGTTTGTTGTCACTGATATGGTGGGGGGGGGTGACAGAGATGTGTACTAAGAACTATGGTAACCTTGCTGTATGAGTTGTTCAGACCTGTTACCATATTTATGTCTTTCAGGCAAGATGTTCCACGGCTTCCTACCCACATATTCAGCGATGGAAAATGAGGTTGTGTTGAATCACCTAATACAGCACTATCCGGTTCTGTTCGGCTGTGCTGCCCAAGAGCAGCAGGAGTGGACCGCCCTGTGAAATGATCTAGTCCACAGGGTCAATGATGTCGGCCTGCACAACTGCAATTATGAGCAGGTCTGGCATCATTGTTCTGACCTGCTTCGCAATGCCCGTTGGTGTGCTGCTGCAGTCCAGGGGGATCACCTCCCAATGGGAGGGTCATGCCATCCACCCCCCGACACATGTTGAGGAGCTCCTTGCCAGCATCATGGAGCCTGCCTGCCCGCACACCCAACAACTGGCAGACACCTTTGTGGAGATGGGTGCTACCCACACACCGGCTGAGGAGCATGCAGGTAAGGCCACAGGGCACATCAGTAACCACTGTTGCATATGCATCAGCATCTGTACAGGTAGATCATGCATATGTGAGATGTCTATATATATATATATATATATATAGTTTGTTGCTGTGTAGTAGTAATAAACAAATGTGCATAAGTGGTAGTATTGTGGACTTGTACTGTTGATGTACTGTAATGCTGCACCCACCCTGGAGAAATGCCACAGCTGTGGCCACTGATATCGCATCTCTCACGCTTTTATGTAGGTCCCTCTGGTATACCACCAAAGCTGAAGCCTGTAGCTGGTGAGAATGGTTTATGTTGATGTTTGCCAATACACCAGGCATGTAATGGCTATGGTATATTCCATGCACACATCTAACACACCTACCCATAATGCATGCCATACATGTTCACATATTTTTGCTGTTAAATGCACTGCATCACAGTGGTGACCATGATGGGGTATCTGAAGGGTATGTCAGACCCCTGCAAGATGACTAACATCGTGTCATTGTGAAATGTATCCACAGGGATGAACATAATGGTGGGACAAATGGCCTACAGTAGGGACATGTGTGAAACATCACCCTTATACAGTGCAACAACAGTATATATACCAGTATTACAATGACAACTGTTACAGATCTAGACTATGTCATAACATAATACTGTGGTCCACATTATTAGCTGGGACTAGGCTGTAACACGTGGTGTTCAGTGTATTGGACACTACAAATTGACACACCTGTAGGCAATACTTGTCAAGCATCTGCAAAAAAGCTGAAGGTGGGGAGGGTGTGTCAGCATGACACACCACAGCACTGCAGCATGGATCATAATGATGCTAAGAATGGCTGTATCTGCACACAGTCAGGTTCAGGAACTGTGGCAGATGTAACCCTACCCCCACAGCAACAGTAATGGCACTGTGTGAACACCAAGGGATGGGCACATGAGTAGACCTTGCAATCATGCAGAGTTGTTGGACATGTGTAGGGCAGACTGACCATACACTGGCAAATGCAGATGGCCCATAGTTGTATACCCTGCCAGGGATAGTGACTGCTTTAGTACACATAATAATAGGTGCAACAAACTGTCATGATAAGGGCATCAACACATATGCACCCACAGAGTGAATGCATTGTGGTCAGCATCTGCACACCTAACACATTTCTTAGACACTGCATGTGAATGTACAGGACATATATCACATATCATTCTTATGTACTGTTAATATATGTGGTGATGTGGTCCCATGGCAGATCAAGGAAGAGTGCGTCATATCAATAAGGGTGTGTACACTCCCCATAGCCATGGTACGGTCAGACGGTTGTCAGTGTAATAGTATTGGAATGGTCATACATGCACCGCTGATGTTGAGATCTGTAAACCAGACATCAAGCATTCACAAATGTTATCTGTCCACATATCATCCCAGGTATGCGTCGCTGAAAAACATAGCGTCTGTGAGCATTAGAGAAGACATAACTGATGCAGTAATACACATTCAGCAACAGTTTGTACACCTGTGAGGTTTGGTGCACAGTACATGGCAGGGCATAGAACAGGTGCACAGCAATACTGTGTACATGGGTGCAGTGTTTTTCAGGGAAAGGGCATCACCTACTAACACAGCCCATGCATTGCACACAATTATACTGTTGCTAGCATGGATTGACTATAGCTGAACTGCATGCTGTTGAGTACCATATGTTATGCATGTTGACAAATGGGTAATGGGAGGACTGTGTGTACAATCTTTGTGCAACCTCACCTGTATGTGTGTGGGTGGGGGGGGGTTATTTTTTCTTTAAGTGCAAACTGATGGAGTGGAGGGGAGTTGATGCATGTAGGATGTGTGTGTGTGTGCATGTGTGTGTGTGTTTGTGAGGGTGGCCATGTATGCATATGTGTGATTTTGGGGTTGTTCATACACCAGTACTTCCCTTTGGGATCATGCAGTTCATGGACATGGACTGACAGATGAGACACCAGGAATACTTGTCTGATATGTAATCACAGGACAGCTGATAGTATAATAAGGTCTGTAGCATTGAACATGCATTGGGAGGGAAAATAGACACCAGGTATACCCTTAATAATGCAATCAGCAGAGAGGTGAATGACAACCCACATATGCAGCACTACAGATGCATTGGGGAATTACTAGAAAACACCAAAGAATGTATCCATATATTACAGTTGTCACATGATAGCTTGATTGAGCAGCAGATCTGGCATGTACTGAGCAATACTTGCACATGACACTCCATTGTGTGACATTATGGAATTAACGTAGTAGCCCCTAACATATAGGGGCCATGCTCATGATGTCCAGACATACACAAGGTGAACACTGGATGACAGCAGTGAGGCAATGCAAAACCTACTCCACTCAAGTCAAGGACATAATGGAGTAACAGGTCTTGTGTTGTGATCACTCATTAGGCATTTAGAGGAATGATACGTTAATGAGTAGTATTAATGAGTGTATGTTACCAAGTGTGATGCAGGATGGGGAACTTATGTGAATAAAAGTGAGACTGTCTGTAAAATCAGGGGCAGGTAGGTATTAAGGTGGAATGTGTGTGTGTGTGTGTGTGTGTGTGTGTGTGTGTGTGTGTGTGTGTGTGTGTGTGTGTGTGTGTGTGTGTCTGTGTGTACTGTTATGCAATGCTGTACAGGTCTTAAATTGCATCTCTTTTTTCCACCACAGGTGGCGAGATGGGTCAGGTTCCCTCCTACATGCAATCTGATGTTGGTGTCCATACAGACACCGAAGATGATGATAGTACTGTTGAGCAGGTGGGGATGTCAGGGGCCAAAACTGCACCATCATTTGACATTCCCCTCTTAGCACCCCAACCCCGCACACAGTTACAGTGCCTATACATACCCCAATCACCAGTGGCCATAGCAGAGGGAAAGTTGGCGGTAGGTGGCAGTGTACAGGAGAGTGTGGTATCTATGCCTACTGTGTCTGGTCACAGCAGGCATAGCCAGATGTCTGACAGGGCATCACATAGGCAGATGTACCAGGGTGCTCATTCCCCTGGCAGAAGTGCCAAAACTGGTACCACCAGGCGCATGTTTAAGACTACCATGGGGGCGCAGGCATGTATGGAACTGTACACCAGACAGGACCTAAGGCTGCAGAGGGCTGATCTCACATCTGCAAGTGACAACTTCCATGAACTGTTTGGTGCCCTCCGTGATTATACCGAGGTCATGGATAGATGATTGGTTGAGATGGTGGGCCTCATCGACCGTGGTTTGTCTGTGCTTGAACATGTGGTGGGAGTGTGGTGATGGCCACGTGGACATAGGCCAGCAACACCAGCAGCTGGAGGTCAAGGTGGATGTGCTAGGACACCAAGGTGCTCCCGTAGTGGCAGTACCAGTCCCAGCTCTGCAGGGGGGGGGGTGTTGTCCACACTACACCACAGCAGGCCATGTGCACATGGCCCTGGCCAGTCCAAGGAGGGACCTGGTTCCAGCAGACATCTGTCATCACCAGGGGAGAGTAGTACAATGAGGCCTGTACCTGGACATGCCCATGGAACCCCTGGTAAGCACAGTCCATGTGTCCATGGCCGGAGGCGGTGAACTGAACACCCTCCCAGGTATGGTCTGCAGCTGTCCAAAAAACACCTGTATAGGGCAGCCACATGGCAGAACTGTGTTCATGCATACCTGCACACTATGCAAACATGCCTAGGGCAACCCCATACCTACACACACCACATCACCATGCCCATTTCAACTAATTACACCCCTCACCCACACACATGGTGTCAAATGTATGGCCCATCCTTGTTCTCTGGCAAACCAACATCAAACCCTGTGCATATGATGATACCTGTGCTACATCCCTGTCATCCATGACATCGATGCAGGGACAGGCTAATATGGTTCTGATGCACATGGTGACTGTACTACAGTGTACCAATGAACTGCAGTGTAACATATTGTCAGGAGTAATGTTTAATGCATGCATGCCAGGTAGTGTAGCTGTCCAGCAATGATGCATTATAGCTGTTAGTAAAACTGGGTGATTGTGGTCTCCATAATGTTATCCATTTGTGTCATAGGTGTACATGTGTCAGCAGGGGGATGGTCTGCAATCATATTCCACAATGGGTATAGCACTGTGGTGACACCATGGCTGTGACATATCCGGGGTACAGTTGAACACATGTCACAGGTTTGTATAACAGGTATTGCCTGTGCGACATGGACAGGTGACTCACTGGGACATGTATAATCAGCAACATGATTAAAACCCATCCACATACACACACAATCTTACTTGGCAACACTGGGACTAGACCCCTACCTAGGTATGTAGTGCTACTGAAGTGTGTGGCTTTCATTGCACACACCGCACAGCATTTAGGATGAGGTGTGTCCCAGGTTACATGTTACATGCAGAACATCCCCAGACATGTACAGTATGGTAATGGGGGATGTAATGGTTGTATATGGACAATACATAGTGTGACATACCATCATATACACATTAACAGACACATAACAGGCAGACACACATCCAAGAGACATGTGCCTATTGGTGCTAACTAACTTGTCAGTGTGTCCAATGTGTTACAGGTAGGCTGCACACAGCACATGCATAACTGGGCTGGATTGTGGTATCAGTTACCTGTATGGTTGATGGTGACAGTGGTCACCATACAGTGTACATGAAACATATACCAGGTGTACCATAGTCTAATGACAGTGTACACAGCACCCACATCCCACAGTGGAAATTGTACTCACTGGAACCCATGATGACACTCTGACATACCCACCATCACATATTGCCTACGACTGCAATACAACCCATAGTATATCACAACAGTGGTACTACAGGGATATGCATCTAATGCACATGCCACAGGCATAGTAGGGTGTTGCATTGTCATGCCTCACCTATGGGCAGCAACAACACTATCCGTACTACTGTGTGGCAATGCATATTGTAATAGGAGTATGTGGCCTCGGAATGCTGTACCCTACAGATATGCAGACATGCACACATACACACACTTGCAAGAACTCAATGAGTATCCCATGTCTATCGACCCATTTGTAAAAAACTGTTGTGCTGGTACTGCAAGGCTTATGTTGCCGTTAGGGAGAGGAGCATAACAGGGTACATGTAATGTCTGACACAGCAGCAGCCACATCTTACTATGGCAATGGGTGTTGCAGTGGTTGTGAAGGCCCTCATGGTATTCCCAACTACAGCTGTACTAACACAGACATATCCTCAGTATTGCACATGTACCCATATGTCAGTACTGGGGTGCATCGCTGCAGGTGGTCATAGGTGTGTACCTGGCTATTGTCCATGGAGAGATGGGTAGTGTAGGGGATGTGTGTACAGTGGCATCATGCCACCTGCCATGTGCCAGCAGGCAATCTATCGACAGACACCACTGTGGTGACCCTCAGGGTGAGAGAGACATGCATCAGCCAATCCTCTGGGTGCTTCCTGCGAATGGCCACTGAGGTGATCCAGTTGACATGAATGCAACATGTATTACAACACATGGTTAGTGTCTGTGATGGAGACCTGTATACAAGCATGTTCTGTTCACTGTGATAGTGTAGTGGAGGTACCCATGACATATAGTGTATACAGGGTGATGTCTCCTATATGTGTCAGTTATAACACAGTTGGGCAGACATGTCAGTGTCAGTCAAGCATAGTTTTTCTGTATGTATTCAAGCTGGATACCTGCCATCTGCACATCTGTACAGGGACTGACAGACATCAGCTTGGCAAGTAGCTATGCAGTATGATTGAAGTTGTTGACAAACAGATAATTGACAACAATATGTATGCCATTACTACATGTTGGAAGCACTCATTGACATATGCTGCACAGACGGTAGTCTACAGTTATATTCTACATGTCATATCATTATCCAGAGGATATATACTGTGACACAGCTCACACACCAGGAACATGACAGTGAGGCCTCAGAGTCCTGCTATGCCTGCAGGCCTGCTTGTTTTCAGTACTAAATTTAGCACTCTACTCTTGACTGGGAAAGCACTGTCAACAGCAGTACTGCCATGATACACTACGTGCCAGTGTGACAGCATGTAACCTGGGTTACTACCCTTGTATGTAATACATTCACCCAGATAACAGTGCTGTACAGGTCTTATATTCTTGTGTGTCCCAGACATGACACTCACACCACTTGCTACTGTAATGACAGCACATAGACGCATGTACAGTACATGGCATTACATACACATATTACAGATGTCATTACCCTGCTATGCTATCAGACTGGGATGTGAGCACTGGTTACCAGGGCTGAGCCATGCTTAGCAGGTGTTAGCATTGCTGAAATTTTACAGCTAAGCAGATTTGTGCACTGGTAAGCAAAGCCTACATATTGTAAGTACCCGTACATTTAACCGCAGCTTAGCACCGCTTAGCTTTGCCAAACCCGCACAAACACACTTAAAGCTGCTCAAAACTTCCTTAACCACTCTGTATCCAGCAGCCCTTGTTCTGCCCAGCAACAAAAAAAAAACAGCCCTTGAAGGTATTGAACCCAGGACTCTTTACATTATAGTCACAACTGTTAACCACTACACCATTACAGCTCTGGAGACAGCTGTTGTTTTCCCAATATATCTGTCACTACACATATTGAATAGTATTGAACAATTGCTTTGACTTCCCCAATTGTCTACTATTTGTTATTGCTATTACTGTTGCATCACATTTGTTGTTATATCAGATACATACGATGAGATACATCTGGGAAGGTATACACAACAGTGATGTTTACACATGACAGGAATATGGATGTACATATATATATATATATATATATATATATATATATATATATATATATATATATATATGCACATCCTATGTGTACAGATATACCTATTTATGTTGATATATATGTAGATATCTATAACTATATGTGCATACTTCTCTAATCATATTTCTATTTATGTTGATATATATGTAGATATCCATAACTATATGTGCATATGTATCTATATATCTGTATATGTGTATACATATATTGCTGTGTATATGTATATATTTGAGTGTTTATATGTATATGTATACATACATATATGTTTACCATATATCCAGAACATGGAGTGTAGTTCTACCTCAACACCAATAGTCCCAACTTCTTAGTGCAAAGGGATGTCATGTATGTATTGCAGGTATATATGTAGACTGTTGCTAATGTAACAGTGGGAGATAACATCTGCTTTTGACATGTGTGCCCTTGGCTACTGACAGACATCCTAAGGGCATCATAGTGCAGTACCCCTGCTAGCTCAGTAATGATCCTGTGGACTACAGCAGAGATTTGACCAATATATGGGGACAGTCTGGCACTCTGTGGTCAGTCTAGAGGTGTACACAAATCCCCTTCATGTGAGACATGTGGACCACACCTCACAATGTGGATGTTAATAGCCATGTATGTGGGTATATCACATAAATACTGGACCACATATGCCCACAGAGTTTATGCATTCACACACGCCATTCTGTCCTGAGACATAATACCTGGTTGTGCAGAGGCCACATGGCAACATACTAGCCAGTAATTAGTGACACACATCTTTACAGAATCCCACTGCTTTGTCATAAATACACAACAGTTATGGTGGCCTGGCAGCAGTATGTCTTGCAAACAACTGGACATAACAACACACTGGGTAATCACACAAAGCTGCTAGGCATGTCACAAAGCATGGTGCAAACTACAGTCAGCCTGCCACAACACTGGACTTTTTTTATCGGGGAATACACATGCACCTGCAATTATAGCAGGATCTACATGCATGTCACAGCACAAAGTAACAGACACCTGTGAGAAAGTGCATATCCACAACCATTATGAACACAGCCACAGCCACATATTGCATGCAAGCTTAATATGACCCTATATGGACTTTCTGATAAACACCATCCTCAGATGTGTCACTCACACACTAACCCTACATACACTTGGTCATGACACAGTGTGGTCCGATGCCTGTCTGTGGTATGGAACACATGTGTGTCTCGCCCCACAGACATGTGAGCCAATAGGGTACCATACACTGGAGCAGCATGTAATATCAAATAGAACAGGACCAAGAATAATGGCATCTACCACAATCTGCATGCAGCCCAAGTTACATATGCGCAATACACATACAGGTGCCAATCACCATAAGTACACAGACCCCAGTACTGTTCACACAACTGCAGAATTTCCATGTTAGGTCCTCAGAAACAACCCCTACTATACATAACATGTCTAGCAGTTTGATATCTGACTGGCTTGTTATCAGGTATGTCAATAAATAATGGTGTACAGAACATATGCACCTCTTACTGCATGACATATGTACAAAGGTTGACAGACTTGTGGCTGGAGCTACAAACACTGGCCCAATTTTGGCATGCTGCTGTGATAACCCCATACATTTACTGAAGTACCAGGGTTTGTTGTTACATATGTCCTATGAGGGATATGAAGTCAGTAACTGTCATGGCTGTCACCATGTACTGACTGCAATCCTCACACTATGCTTCTGCAGTTCTCAGATAGGTGTTCTGTGAGTAACACAAGAAAAAAAAGGCTCCACACTCTGCCCAGTCTGCAGATAACCCTACAGATGGAAGTTTCCTCCAATACATAACACTGTTATGACAGGTATTAAATCATGTAAACCAGCCATATCCACACACACCCTGTTAAACCAACATTACCCCAAATGCAGAAGAGCAATACTTACATTCTGTAGTGATGTTTGGCACATCCCCCTCATGTCTTTTGGCTGTTTCCACAGTGTATGTTGTTAGAGATAAATCCCAATACCATCTGTGATGCTATTTGCCAAACACAAAATATAGGTCCTGCTCACAGTGAATGAAAAGGCCCAACACCAGCATGATGTTGGAGTGTGTTTCCATGCAATTGGCTATAGGAATGTTACCACAGCTGTTCCACATGCAATCAGCTAGAAGAGGACTGCTATTCCTGCAGTGGTCATCAGCTGATCATGAGCATCACATACAAAACACAAGCTGCTGCCTAAGCAAAGCAGGTGTACTTCTCCACATCCACCAAAGAGGTAGTGACAGAGACAAAGTCAGTCAGGGAGGATGTGGGAGAGTAAAACCTAAACATGTTTGTGTCACACACCTACCAGTACAGTGTTTCAAACCTCTGACAGAATATGGACTGCTATCACATGTCTATGCATGAGCCACATACATTACATGCTGGGGAAACTGTTCAAAGGTAAATCTGATGGTTAGTGACATCTGCAACAGTGATATAGTCTTGATAAGGTAGGTGTAGTACACATGCCTGTCTACATGAACAGGTGTCAACTTCAACACAGCCACACTCTCTCATGGACTCACATACATTGACACACTTGGCAGGGTCAGGAATAGGCTTCCTAACTAGCTAGTTTGCCACAATACAGTAATGTACAGATATCACATGCACCACAGGGATTATCCGGATGTTATAATGGCAAAGGGTATGTGAAAGTTTCTGACATCAGACAGCATGTTTCAGTAGGCCAGTGGGAGTTATAGTAAGTGTGAATGTGGTTGAAAGCATCATACTCCACACACACACACACACACAGACACAGGGTGCCGGTACTGACATGCATGGATGCATTGCTTCATGGGTGTGTAGTGGTTGACTGTGCCAGAAGGCTGCACAAGGCTAGCTGAAGGGTATACATTGGTATCAGGCACATGAAAATGGTCTGCAGTGTGGCTCAGGGGTTTAGTGTCTGATTGGCCCACACAACTGGGTATTGTATTCACCATCAAGTCACCTTGGTTACTAGTGCTGTGCCATGTATGTGATCTATAGTCCATGACATGGTTAGTGTCTGGGATGTGCACACATCCATGCACATTCAGGGACATGTGGAACTGTACCTGGGATGTCTGGCCCATGTTGTGTACACAGATTGTTATCATCAGATGTGCCAGTCCTGGCCTCATGTGGCAGGAACTAGTAATGGACAGCAGGTTGACCCTGCACCTACATTGATAGCATGATACATGTGTTTAAGGCATGGTATGTCCTTTGTGGGTCACATTTGATGGCACGAAAGTTGTGGCAGGTGTCCAGTGGGGACATGGTGAAGGCGCACTGTCTGCAATTATGTGCCTATTGTAGTGATGGGACAGGTTGCCATGCACTCTGTAGTCCACTGCACTCACAGCATTGTTGCTATCTGTGGGCAATATGCAGGGTACTACCAACAAAGTGGTTGTAGGCAAGTGTATTTGTGTATGAGACATGGGTTGAGAGTGTTCTCTGGGTAATACAAGGGTTGCTTACTTTGTTCACCAGGCCTTGATGTCACATGTAGGGGTATGGATTGGCACCCCAACATCTCGGCTATTTAAAATCTGTTATCCTTGTAAGGTGGACATTGTGACGTATAATAGGTCCACCATACAAGAAATTTGTAAAACTCACTCCACAATGAGTCCAATTCTTACACACTCACAGCCACTTCCACACAGGATATGCATGACAAACACAGTTGCCATGTCTGGGATTAGATCTCCTATCTAACTAATTTATTACACTACAGCATTATGCAGTTATAGGACACACCATGGAGATTACTGAACTACTCCCTCCCGAAAGATGTATTTCACTGGGGATGACATCAGCAGGCTTGCCAAAAAATGGTAGTGGAGGTTGTAGTGACTGGCTTCAAAAGCATTGCTCCCTACACAGACAGACAAACAAACACTCACACTTGCCATGTTTGGGAATAGAACCCCTACCATATCACACTACAGCTTTAAGCTGTTACAGGATGCACCATGGAGATTTCTGGACTATTCTTTCCCCAAAGTTGTATTTCAAACTGAATGACATCAGCAGGCTTTCCAAAGTAGGACATTTAAATTGTAGTGGGTGTGACTAGCCTAAAAAGCATTGCTCCCTACACAGACACACAGTTGCCGCATCTGGGATTAGAACTCCTACCTAACTAGCATATCACACTTCAGTATTACGCAGTTATAGGACACGCCACAAAGATTACTGGGACATCCTTTCCGCAAAGGTGTATTTCACAGTGACTGACATCAGCAGGCTTGCCATAGTAGGGCTATGGGGAGGCCAGTGTGTGTGCATCGGCCATAACCCATTCATCTTGAGGTAGATACACCACACTCAGGCACACACAGGTTTATATTCTGCAGGTACACATATACAACTCCTAGATGACTACTGCCTTGTACAGTCATGTTGCACAGTTAGCACTAGCACCACAGAGTCTATGATGCTGAGCGATACCAGAGGCTAATTTCTATTGTGAGTGACATTTACACATCATGTGGTTGTAGCTATTTGGCTGTGTGGTGGGTGGGACAGGCATCATGATGGAAGGCTCTTTGTCTCTGTCACTCTCTTCCACATATCTATGTATGTCTACTTTTGGCATATTATAATGTGTTGCCCTTGGATATATGTGTGCACAAAGCATGACTGGTGCATACTAAGGAGTGTATGCACTAACATCTGCAACTGTCAGACATGTATTGTCCACTGTTGTTGCCAGACATGGGCTTCATTTCTTTAAGTGTGTGAGCATGTCCAGTATGACCTTTCAGTATTTTGTCTGACATTGCCTTCATTTCTCTAAGTGTGGGAGCATGCCCAGTATACCCTTCTGTATTGAATGTGTGAATCCATTCCAGGTAGATTGTACTCCAGTGCAGACGTTTGTGTTCTACACCTACAACTAGCAAACTGTTTCTGCTGGATATCTGTAGATCAGTTGGCAATCTGGGGTCAAACTGTGCAAGGGATAGTGGGAACTGTGGGTAATTGTGTCTCTGCTACTTCTGCTACATGGTTCTGGTTTTAGCAGAGATGTTCAGACATGTGTAGTGTTATACACTGTCATGTTTTATGTCGTCAAGTACTGTCAGGCAGTGATGACCTGGATGACACAGGGTGAATGCAGCTGTGTCCATTATTGTGGTCAAATGCTTACATTTTGCTGCAAACTAATGTCATTCTGGAGGGGATCTGCAGACACTTGCTGCTGGGTCTGTGTAACTGGTTCAGCAGTTTGGTACAGTGGTGGCAGAGGATCCCATACTTGTACATCCATCGATATGACAGTATGGCCATATCTTGCTTTGGCAATACCTCACATCTGTACATATTCACACAGGTTACCCAGAGGCAGGGGTTATAAGTCAGGACATTACCCCTATTGTGGTGTATGGGCAGGTTTGTAGCTACCGATTTTTGTGTTTGCAGCCAGGGATAGTATGTACACATGGCTGTGTTTAAGACTTCACACATTCCATGCTGCCCATGCTCCCAGCCCCCTCTATTATTCTAGCCTCTTCCATACATTATGCAAAGATTCTCTGATATTTTCCCTATAGTTATCACCTCATCACAGTAGTGTATTGGTGTTGGTCCACAGTTCATGCAGTGGGACATGGTGTACATGTTACTGTGGTTTGTCCACATGGCCTTGCTTATTTATTATTTTATTTATTTTACATTTGTTAACCGGGATGGTCCGACTGGATACATGTCCTTTTTCAGCGGAGGCCCAGGGAGAAAAGCTCCAACAGAGTTACATTGATAATTAGGTACAGTAAATGAGCTGAAAGAACTTAACAAAAACATAGGCTATTTACATACAAGTACAAGACTGCCATTACTATTTCTGAGATTACTACAAATGTAACATTAATAACATATTAGCAAGGATGGTAGGCAGTATAATGACATAGAGTTAGACAGGATACATATTTCTTTATCACAGTATACCAAGTACTTATCATCTTAGCTAGTTGTTTATGTTTTAGTTAATGGCACAGAGCTAGTCTGGGTTTGAGCAAGGACATAGCCAGTGTGACTTGCAGTGGAGTTTTAGACTATTTTTGAATTGACTTAGAGAAGTTGCAAGCGTGATGTTATTTGGGAGAGAGTTCCATATTTTACCAGTGGTGTTGGCAAATAGCGGGTCACCACCTAGGTTGAGAGATTTAGTTGTTTGGACAAGGAGTCTGTTTGCTGAGTGAAGGCAGCTTAGATTGGAGTAGGAGTCATTAAGTTTTTAGTGCTGGGGGATTCTCAGGTTGTTTAAGGATTTTGAAGGCCTCTATGAGTTGGGACTGGTGAAGAAGGTGTGGGAATTCTATCCATCCAAGCTTTTTCAGGTTAGTACAGTGGTGTGTTCTGTAGGGTAGGCCTGTAACGAACCTGGCAATGTGATTATAGCAGGATGAGAGCTTGGCCAGATCAGATTTGTTAAGGTGAGTGAGGACAGGAGAGGCATATAGTAGGGTAGAGAGAAGGTGTGAACGGGCTGTGGCTGCCCTGGCATTCAAGGTAAGGAAGGCTTTAATTCTATATAGGGTCCCAAGTTTCTTGTTGACTGACTTAATGGCTTGGTTGATATGTATATCAAATCTGAGTTTATTGTCAATTTTTACTCCTAATAGCTTTGTATAGGTGTCTGGGGAGATGATGGTCCCATTATTGGATTTTATAGTGAAGTTTTCAGTCGGAGATCTGTTGGTTGGGTAGAAGAGAAGTAACTTGGTTTTGTTTGGATTTAAGATCAGGAGATGGTTGGCAAGCCAGTTTTCGATTTTGGTGAAGCTATGTTGGGTGGTAGTTAGTAGATTTGCAAGAGAGGCATTGGAACATATTATAGTCGAGTCATCTGCATATTGAATGCAGGTGGCTTCAGGGATGACTGTTTGGATGTCGTTTATGAAGACTGAAAAGAGGAGAGGTCCTAATATGGAACCTGAGGAACTCCTATGGTATTTGGTAGTAGGCAGGAGAGCTTGTTTTGCCACATTACTGCTTGTTGTCTCCCAGTGAGGTAAGCTTGAAACCAGTCAAGGGCTGGAGTATCTAGATACAGGGTTTTTAAAGTATATAGAAGTAACTGATGGTTTACCATATCGAAGGCTTTCGATAGGTCCAGGAAGAGAGCGGAGGATATTTTTTTATTATTCCGGTTAAGATTAATGTTTTCAGTAAAAGAGAGGAGGGCAGTGGTTGTACTATGATGGGGTCTGAATTCATGTTGAGAGTCTGTGAGTAGTTTATTTTGGGTTAGATAGAGCATTAGTTGGTTGTCCATGCACTTTTCCATAATTTTGGCAAGTGGTGTTATTATGGCTATAGGTCTATAGTTGGATAGTTCTGTGGATGAACCTCCTTTGTGGAGTGGAATAACATAGGATATTTTCCAAATTGAGGGGATTGAGGCCTCGGTTATGGTTCTGTTAATTAGGATTGAGATAGGATAGGCTACGACATCTGCAGCAATTTGCAGGTATTCAGCCGGCAGAAGATCGGCTGAAAGGGTGGTTGGCTTCAGTTTTTTCAAAAGGGATCTGATAAAGGATGTGGACACTGGCTGGAAGTTAAGAGAGTGGTGAGTCGGGTATAGTGTTTATAGAAGTGTGGGGAGGAGAAAGTTGGTTAGCTAATGACTGGATGGTTTCTGTGAAGAAAGAATTGAATTAATTGGCTATATCTTCTTGGCTCTTGTCAGATAATGTTCCTGGGGTCGGAGTAGTGGATTTGCCTGGTTGGAGAAGTTTATTTATGCCTGCCCAGTACTTTTGAGGGTTATTCTGATGTTTATGTTGCAGATTGTAGAAGTAATTTTTCTTATCTAGTATGATGGCTTTTTTAGTCTCATTTCTAAGTTGTTGGAATTTGATACGATCTAAGGGTAGTTTGGTAGTGCGCCATTTATCCCACGCTTTGTCTCTAGTTGTTATTTTGGTTTTGGTGTCTGTTGTTAGCCAGGGTGCTAGTTGAGTTTTAATTCTTATTGAGTGTTTAGGGGCATGCGAGTCAAGTATAGTAAGGAATGAATTGTTAAATGATGACACTGCCTCATCAAGGGGAAGGAACTTTAGTTTTGTCCAGTTACATGATTTGAGTTCAAGTTGAAATTTAGTTGGGTCAAAGTTTTTTTTGGATCTGATAGACCTATAAATAGGTAAGCTTGTACAATTAATTTTGTCTTTCATGATGTATGTGAGCAGGTGATCACTAAGATCATTAGGGAGAGTTCCAGACATATAGTTCTGGGGATGACTGTTGGTGAGTATCCAGTCTAGTATACTCTCTTTTTGGTTATTATTACCTGTACGTGTGGTAGATGATATTATCTGAGAGAATCCATGTAGGTTAACAGGGATGGGGTTGGACTGTGCTGTGCATTGGTTCCAGTCAATATTAACATCTTGCTTATGGGTTTTGTGGACTGTGTTATGTTGTTATTTGGAAGTCCTTGACATAACATACATTGGCAGTACGGGTGAGATGTAGGCCATTTGGTAGTGATGCAGGCCAGCTGTAGCAGGCTGTTGCATTCTGTCAGTCCTACAGTACCAGACTGCCATACAGTATATTCCCCTGGGGTGACAGGGTAGGTGTGCTAAGTGTTCATGCCAATATTTTCTTTCAGTATTGATCAGGTGCTGTGGATGCTGGCAGGGTGCTGCTTACAGCTAGGGGCATACCTGCATGGGACACCTGCACTGCATGCTGCATTCTTTCACTATTGCCATACAAAGGTGGCGGTCATATTGTGCCCATTCCCAACAGTAGGTATAAGACCAAATACCTGTGGGTGGTGGTTGGGTGAGCTGAGTGTATGTGTGCTATGGACACTACTTGCATCTGACTCACAGATATGCATGGGGCATTCCACTTATGCTGGCTTATGCAGGCACATCAGCTGTTTCTCAATACATCATTCCTATGACCTTTGTGATCTGCGAGTGTTTGGCCAGACGACATCGGTATTCCTTACTACAAGCCCATATAATGTGATGCAAACCTGTATGTACAATTACAAGGGTGTGTCCGTTTCATGGTTACACATTATACACTGTCTGTCTGGGGTACTTTTTCCTGTGTACTGCTTCTATGTCTGGCCCAACAGTCATGTCATGTCCATGTTTCAGATGGTGACACATATTACCTCCATGCATTTACAATGGCTTACTGCTAGAATGTGTTATACTGGGGAGCATTGTGTTTGACGCTGCAGTTTTGAGGACTTGGCCCTGTCATCACCAGTTCTGGGCAATGACCACCAGGTCACACCTCACCATGCATACATACTGACCACTCTCACACAATATGAAACACAAACCAATCTAACACATGAATACCTGCATATTGTACAAATGCTACAATTTATCCTGCTACCTTGGCCACCTCAAGTAATCTGTGTTCCACTGGTATTATACCTACACATACATGTTACTACATTTCTACATCGGACTGGGGGGAGGCACATCTGACTGTTATTACATTTCTACATAGGATTGGGGGGCACACCTGACTGTTACTACATGTCTACATCGGATTGGGGGGGGCACAACAGACTGTTACTACATTTCTACATAGGATTCGGAGGGCACACCAGACTGTAACTACATTTCTACATAGGATTGGGGAGGCACACCTGACTGTTACAATGTGTCTACATTGGATTGGGGGGGGGCATACCAGACTGTTACTACCTTTCTACATATTATTGGTGGGGCACACCTGACTGATACAATGTGTCTACATTGGATTGGGAGGGCACACCAGACTGTTAATACATCTCTACATAGGATTGGGGGGCACACCTGGCTGTTTCTACATTTCTACACAGGCTTGGGGGCACACCTGACTGTTTCTACTTTTCTACATAGGATTGGTGGGGGCACACCTGACTGTTTCTACATTTCTACACAGGCTTGGGGGCACACCTGACTGTTTCTACTTTTCTACATAGGATTGGTGGGGGCACACCTGATGGTTTCTACATTTCTACATATGATTGGGGGGCACACAAGACTGTTACTACATTTCTACATAGGATTGGGGGCACACCTGACTGTTACTACATTTCTACATAGGATGGGGGGCACACCTGACACTTGTATACATTGACTATGACTGTACTGGTATGTCAAGTACTCCATTTCATTCTGTATTCTAACCTATCATGCTGACTAGAGGCATATCAGTGTACTACAGGTCTTTGGTTTGACTGACCTACATATCACTTTCTGACTTCTTACCCTTCAAAAATAATATCCCACTGCCTGACCTGATGTAATCTGTCTGTGTAGGCCTGAGGAGAGGTTACCCATAGTCATCATTCAGAGGCCTTAACACAGCCTTTGTTTGTGTTTGTCTACACCTATCCTGCTGGCTGAGACTGCTGTTGGGTATGTGAACCTCCCTGACTGACATGTGTGTGTCATATGGACACACATGTGGCCCAGCACATTTCCTGCAGTGGGTTCTGTCTCCATGTGTAGTACTGGCTACTATAGTGACACCAGTATTTGTTACAGATCTCATGCTGCCATAATAGGTGTCTACTATCTGCTGGCATCCCATTCAGCCACCCAATTCCCTTGCATGCTCACATCCATACCATAGATACAAGTAACAACACTTACTACTCCATTTAGCAATTGGTAAGAAGAGTGACTTACCTTGTGGGTGTGCCAGTATTGAGGATGGTGCTGGAGGGCTGCCTATGTCGGATGCACATAGTACACTCCCTATACATGGTTGAGCACAGGTAGTGTCATGTTTGGCATCCCTTTTACTGCATGTGCAAGTTAGAGAGAGGTGTCATTCCCTGGGTCCCTACTGTGTCAGTGTATGTGCTATGCGTTACCTCTTTGCCAAGGCCAGGGCATACTGGGCATGCCTCCTTCTGCCCACTGGGGCAGGCTCAGGTTGTTCCTCCTCTGAGTCACTCTGTACCTGTGCAGGCCTTGGCAATGGTGGTGGGGGGGCTGTATGGCCCTGCCCCGTGCTGTTCCTGCTGCAGCTGTTTCTGCAGGATCATATTGTGTAGCATGGCACATACGATGACAATTTGAGTACATGTAGCTGCTGAGTACTGCAAGCCTCCACCGGATGTGTCCAGACACCGGAACCATGACTTGAGTATCCCAAACACATGCTTTATTATAATTCTGGTCTGTGTGTGTGCCTCATTACTGAGTTCTTGTTTGGGTGTGTGTGCATTTCTGATGGGTGTCATCAACACGACTCCAGTGCGTAACCAGCATCCCCCACTAGTTGACCGTAAGGGATGTCCCCATTGGCAAATCTCTGGTACAGCTGCATCAGATGCCAGATGTTAGAATCATGATAGCTTTCAGGGCAGCCAGCACACACATTCATTATAATGCCCTGGGCATCGCACATGACCTGGTAGTTGAAGGAGGGGAAGCCCTTGTGGTTGATGTAGACCCTACTCCACTCACCAGGTGGTGCTTTAATGCATATGTGCATGCAGTCTACAGCAACCACTACCTCAGGGTATTCTGCTAGTGTCTATATCATGTTATCGAACTGTTACTACATCTAATCAATAAAGGTCGAACTTTATTGATCGAAGTAGTAAAATTTCGAATAACATAAAAAATAATAAATCAATTAAAAAAAATTAA
Organism: Protopterus annectens; assembly: GCF_019279795.1. NCBI lineage: Eukaryota > Metazoa > Chordata > Ceratodontiformes > Protopteridae > Protopterus > Protopterus annectens. The sequence continues at coordinate 834,278,523 of NC_056729.1, read as the reverse complement.
CTAGCGTAGGCAGGGGGCAAGCCCCCCTGCACCCCCAACACCCCCTTACTTAAATATACCAATTCCGAGACCACACTACATTGAGGTAAATGGAAATCTACCCCTTACGGAGATTTCCATTTACCTGCACAGTGTTCTGAACTTTTGACATTGTCATGCCAACAATATCGTATTTGACAACATGAAGTAGACCTATTCTGCTATTTGGTGGAAGAGATGCATATTGCTGGCCAACGCCTCATGGGTGTTGGGGAAATATACATGCTCACCGGCATGTGCTGACATGGCATCCATGAACTGGTGGAGTACCCTGGATGCTGATGCATGTGAGATCCCCATGATATCCCCAGTTGGCCTTTGGAAGGTACTTGTGGCTAGTATTCTTAGGTCTACACATACATTTGTATCCATTGGGATGGTTTCCCCTTCTGTTAGTTCTGTGTGACAGGCATGGCTGGCACAGCTCAACAATTTGCTGTAGGAGGTCCCTGTCCACCCTATAGTGCTCCACTATCTCCAGCTCATGTAGCCCCTGGTAGGTTACCCTGGGTCTGTACACTCTTCTCCATCTCCTCACTGTGGGTTAGATGACAACATTCTTGTCCTCACCACCCTCAGCTTCTTCCACATGTTGGTGTATGATAGCTACTGCAGCCCCTATCATTTTTCTGTTTTTGTTTGTTAAAATTTCCCTGCTTGTACACATTGGTGGTGTAGAGTATGTAGGAGAAACCAGAGGGAAAAGGTGTTTGCATAGTTTACAGTAGTGTACTGGGCTGGGCTGGTCTGCTGCCTGTATAATTGGCTGATTCTGATACATTTCATCTGCCAGCTATGCTAGTTCTCCTTGATTAGCTTCCTACTACTGTTTTCCCTTCCCATTGCCTTCTTGTTTAAGCCCTGGGGCACACCACACAAACACAGTGCCCAAATTTGCGCAGAGCTGCTATTTCCTGGTTTACTTAGTTTTTTTTTTTTCCTTTAAAACCTGGTGCATGGTGTGCACATCTACTTAGGCAATGTAAAGAGTGCTAGGCAGCCTCAGACACCCCCCCTTGCTTAGCTCTGCTAAGCTAAGGGCAAACCCAAGCCACAGGGCTCCAATCCACTTACAGTATGGCTGACACACCCCCTTATGATGTCAGCTAACTCCTAGGCTTGCAACAAGCTATTTCTGCACTTTCACTGTCTGGTGCTGAAGAGCATTTTGGGGAAATCTGGAATTCAGTATCCTTCCCCTCATTGGCATAGGATTGTCTGCTAATGCATAGTTACAGGTCCCACACTGTACCTCCCCCCTTACCAACCACTATTCACTGGCCATGTTGTCTTCTGTCTGCCATTGGGTATAATGGCAAAATATTGATTTTGGTTAGAATGCTTATTTCAGGGTTTTTTTTTATTTTTTGTCCGATCCCGTTTGTGCGCTGCTGCCCTATGCTTAAACAGCCGAAATCGGCAAAAAAATATATTTTTTAACTGTTTTCCATGCCAATGGCCATATATTTGGCCATTGGCATGCTTTACATATTCTATGCACCCTTTATTTGGAGCTGTCATGGCTGCATTTTGTAGTCTGCAGAAATGTACTCGGTTACTAACCGAGTACATTTCTGCAGATTACACTAGTCCTGCATGGCCGGCTGACAGCTTCCTGGATCTCAGATTTACCTCCTTTGCATGGTTTTCACCTGCAAATGTGGTAATTCACATACATGAGCTGAGTCTGTGCAGGAATAGTGCAGGTGCGCTCGTGCACATCCCTGCAGCTTATTCTTGGATCGCACAGTGGCCATATTGCCTCCTGGAGCTCCTGCACTGTTCCTGCAAACTGTACAAGGCTTGCTGAATCTGGGGGTGTGTCATTGTCCTTAGTGTACATGGAAAAATTCCATGTACAGGAGTGTAGGCAGACAAAGGGGCTGTAAAAATGAAGATATATGGACTGAAATGGCATACCACATACAAATATGAGCAAGACTATCCTCCTGTGTGTCCCAAAAATTAAAGGAAATAAATTAATTTTTTTATAATCTGGGCATGTTTGTGTGGTGCTCTGCAGTGTACAAACATGCTTTATAAAAATGAAAAAAAAAAAATTGGAAAAAATAAAATTAATGTTATGTGACAGAAATGCATTACAGGACCTTGTGTGGACTATCTACAATGGTGCATTGGTGCCGTTACTAACATGGTAGATCTAGAAAGCATGCAGTTTCCAGGCTGTGAACATGGATTCCTATGCAAATGAGGTGGAGTTACTGAATAGCCTAAAGGGGTAATCATGTCCGCATATCCCCTTCATGTAGGCAGAGAACCATGTTGGTGTTTACACAGGAGGTAGCTGACACCATGGAAAGGTGTGTCCAATGACTTCTAAGTTTATTTCAGTTTAGCTGCACCTGTTTACATGGTGTGCCTCCATGCTGAGCATGATCTTTCAGGGGGTGTATTTTCTTCTAAGCGTTGTTTAGCTTATGGGAGCATATTTCCACGTGTTTGCACTGCACACCGCTGTGCTGAGCATGGAGATTTGGGTGGGGGGGTGAGTACTTAGTACTAAGCTTAGTTTATGTCTGTGATGCTCACTGCAGTGCTGAGTGCAGCTAAAAGCCAATAGCATATTAATTACTTTTGACTCCTATTTAACTTAAACTTGGGCCATTAAATGATGTTAATGATATACCAGGCAGGTAGAATGCATCATAGGTAGCCAGTTACACAGTCAGCACCTATAGCAGAGCACTATAAAGTTGCATACACCCTACAATCTGATGTTTCCTCCATACTCTACACCATTGGAGTACAGACTTGGGAATTTTATCTGAGAGAATGCTAGAGGCTGCTGCAGGTCTGCTACATGTGTATGTGCTAGATGCTGAAGTCAGTGCTGCTGCACCTGCTGACAATAGGCCTAGACAGAGAAGAAGAGTGTTCAGGCCCAGGGTAACCTTAAAGGAGCTACATGAGTTGGAGATGGAAGAGCACTACAGGATGGAAAGGGACATACTACAAGAACTTACCAAGCTCTGCTACCCTCAGCTCAGACCCAGAGCCAACAGAGGGGAATCCATCCCAGTGAAAACAAAGGTATGTGTAGTCCTTAGGATACTAGCTATACGGACTTTCCAAAGACCAACTGGGGACATGATGAGGGTCTCACAGGTATCAGCATCCAGGGTATTCCACCAGTTCCTGGATGCCATGTTACAGCATGCCAGTGAGCACATATCTTTTCCCCTCACCCCTGAGGTGACTGCTAGCAATATACAATACTTCTACCATGTAGCACTCTACCCTGAGGTACTGGATGCCATAGATTGCACTCATGTATACATCAAGTTGCCACCCAGTGAGGATGGTAGAATCTATGTCAACCACAATGGGTACCACTCCATCAACTGTCAGGTCATGTGCAATGCCCAGGGGATTATCATGAATGTGTGTGCTGGCATCTCTGGCAGTTATCACAATTCCCATATCTGGCACACATCATAGCTATGTCAGATGTTTACGGGTGGGATATCCCACACGGCTGTTTACTGGGGTTTGCTGGCTATGTACTGGAACCATAGATGATGACACCCATCAGAAATGCACACACACCCACAGAAGACCACCATAATGAGTCACACGCACAAACTAGGAACAACATAGACCATGTGTTTGGGCTTCTGAAATCATGGTTTCAGTGGCTCGATATATCTGGTGGAGCCCTGCAGTACTATCCAGCCACATGTGCACATAAGTTCACAGTATGTGCTATACGACACAACATGGTCCTGCAGAAACAGCTGCAGTAGGATCAGCAAAGGGAAGGGATGCACAGCCCCCCACCAGTTGTTAGGTCACCACAGTCACAGGACTTGGAGGAGGAACACCCTGATGATGTCCCTGTAGGCAGAAATAGGCATGCCCAGTATGCCCTGAGACAATGCATAGGACATTCACTGACAACATAGGGCCGTAGGGACTGACACCTCACTCCATCTTACATACATATAGTAAAATTGTTGATGCAGGATATACACACACAGCCTATACCAATCCAGGTATTGGCTGTGTACTGCTTGCATCAGACAGAGTCAGCCCTGAACTACAGTTATGTCAACTGCTGCATTCACAAGGTAAGTTTCTAACCTAAATATTACTTACAAGGATTACTATCATATGGTATTGTATGTATGTATGGATCTGCTACATTTATGCAAGGAAATATAGTGGGCTATGTGGACAGAAGTAACAGCCACATGGGACTACACATAACCAGTCCAATAGTATGTGTTTCGTAATAATCCAATATCTGTGGCCTCTGGGGAATGGGTATGTGTGGGCATACTGGCTGTGTGTAGTGACAATGGGGGCAGAAGAGGGATGTCAACCTCTGGGACAGATTCAGAACCCAAAACACCCACCTGTGCCAAACTGTGGCCACTACCATCTTCAGAATCTGAGGAGACACCAACATCAGGTTGTGTAGGGTTCAGAGACCAATCACCTGAGTCACCTGTTAAAAGAAAGGAAAAAACAGTACATTACTACCTGCACTATTATGCTTTGCAGTACTAGGTTGTGATATATGTAAGGCTCTATACACTGTTGTCACTATGACAGACCTGTTGAAAACCCAACCCCATATAGCAGGACTTGAGGAAAGCACTCTTTCAACTAACAGCTGTAGTTACTTGTAAATAAACTCTCATTACACTGCAATCTCAACAGCAACAGTGAGGTACACTGTTGACATTAATGTAGACTCTGCACAGTTGATGAATATGACAGTCTGTACTGTCCTAACAATACTGTTACGTCTATCAGTGTGGTCACACCTACAAGGCATACGTATGAATCTAACGTGTGCAGTCAGACAACATTTGTGCATTTTGCAATCATGTCAACAGTACAGCAATGCAGGCTACAGGCCAGGGATGACAGTTTAGGTATTACAATGCTGTAAACATACATCAATAGCAAAACAGTGTTATGCTTACCAGGAGCAGGACAACGGGCTTGTGTGATACCTGACAGACCTGTGAAAGTTGAGGGAGAGGCAATGTCAGTACTACCACATGTTTCACCACCACACGGTAATACATGTATATATCTCACATTTACAGTAGTTACTGTGTTAATTGTTATAGTGGTCAAAATCTGGGCATTACAGTCAAACTACAGTTAAACCCTTCTCCCCAAAATAGACAGACCTGACACCCATGTAAGACTATGTACACCCTCACACATTGAATGCTATAGTATTGCAGTGCTTATCAACCTGATCTTACCTGAACGTTCTTCTGCCGTAGAAACTGTGGCACCCACATCCATGATGTAGGGTGTGATGGATGCCTGGGAGCTGTTGTGTATGCCTAGATTTGCCAGGAATTTCTTTGTGCCTGAGAGTGGTTGTTCCACTTCAGGCCCTCCACCAGCAGCACCACAAACCCTGGCAACATCTGCCCCTCTTCTGAGTGTAGCATCAATCATGTCCATTGCATGATGTCGCACCTGCTCATATGCCCTTTTCTGATGATCTGTGGAATTGACAGCACGGACAAGGTCAGCCCAGAATGCCTCCCTCTTTTCCCTGTTGTGCCTCCCCATGGACAATAGGACTTCATGTTGCTGATGGTGTCCATCCAGGATCAACTCATTCTCTGCATCTGTGAAAGTCGCACTGCATCACGCACATGTGTTTCCTGAAAGACAGCAACATTGCAACACTTGTCATGTTCACATACATGGAAGTACACTATGTAGAGATACAGCAAGGACAGAATGGTTGGCAATATCCACTGCTTGATCACACAGGTCATATTCCACAGTGTGCACATATACTAAGTATGCGGGTACAATGAGAATACTATCGATAGTTCGGTATTCCCATGTGTGCCATGACAGAGTCTACTGTGCAATCATACAGCCCACACTGAAGTCTATTGTAGTGTGTCCCCAAGGGCCACCCCCCTGAGAATATGTGAACACAACTGTGCCAAACAAATAGCAGTGTGTAATTGCAACCACTATAAAAGGGGAGTCCCAAGAGCCTAGTGTGCCACACTGACATTATCCATTCCACCTCTGAGGTATTGTACATCCGCTGTATGTGCAACAAATCTGGAAATCATTGCCATGTCATTATCACAGTTCTAAGAATGGCATATTGCTGTGATCCCTATTCCCTTTAAGTATATTCACACATCAGCATACTGATGTAAAAAATGGTTACATACCTGATGGAGTGCAGTACACTTCTGCTGATATGTGCTGATAGTTAATGTTTTGCATACTTGTTTTCTGTGTGAGGAAAGTCTCATACAGACTGATTTCCCATAGCCAGCTGCTTGCCATTTTAACATGCTTCTCATCAGCAGGTGATTGCATCTTAACCAGTCTGTGTTTCTGAAATGCAGCAGGTGATTGCCTCTTAAGCAATCTGTGGTTCTGAAATGCTAACTGTAGCCAATAAAGCTGGTTTGCACTATCATCAGCCAGTCACATGCAACCACAATATATAAGGCCATCATGTAGATTAGGGCCCCTTTCTGATATGCTGTGCTGGACTTTGCTGGGGTGAGGAGACTGTCTCATCGCAGAGAGTATGTCTGTAGCAACAGCTTTTACATAGAGATGGGTGTGCTACAGGCTGCAGCTGCTGCTGCACATAATAGGCAGACATAGAGAATGTGAACACTTTGGAGGACAACAAGTTGTAGGAGTCACTGTGGGAGCTGTGTCAGCCATGTTGTAGATGCAGAGTGAAGCTACCCTTTCCAGTCCAATTAAGGCATGTGTTTAAGGTAACTATGTTAAGCAACAGTATCACTAACAGAGTACTAGGCCACATGTTTGTTGTATCTTTGAGCAACATGGGGGATAAATATAACAATATTCTAATTCTTCTTCTACACACCACTGGGTTTGAACCCAGGAATGTGTGGAAAAATGTACAATTTGCAAGGCATTTAACAGACTGAGCTACTGAGTCACTGTTGCAGCATATGTATTTGCAAGATATATGTCCACACATACAGGCTGTGGCAAACATTTTCTACATCCATCAGTATGTGCATGGCTTTATATGGATGTATTTCTGCACCAGGGTCCCAGTTGAACATGTATTTTGCCATTAATGCATTAGCAAGTGTCTTTCTACATGTTGCTGATAAAAGACTACATTCACCTGCTATCACACGTCTCACTTACATCCGTTATTATGTCTTTGGCTTTCTAATGGTGTACTATTACATCAGAGTCCAAGGTACATACCTGTTTTTTCCATTACTTTTTAATCAAGTTTGCTCAGCACAGTGTGGTGCACAGCTCCATTGAAACACATGTAATGGCTATAACTGGCAATTACCATGTTTTGTTTAAACAACCTGTTCTAATTAAGAGGTGTGGTGTGGCAGGTTAATAAACTGGTCTGCAGGTGCAATGGCCTTGGGTTTGAAATATGGTACAGGTGTTTATTTTGTAAGTGTGCATTACAAATTTAAAGACACATATAGACAATATAGCTCTATTTAGCTGAGCTTATTGAAGCTGCACAACACAGCCCATCATGCAGCACCACGCTAAAAAAAAAAAAGAAATGAAAACTGGGGAGATATGAAAGTAGTGAAATGGGGTGTAAACAGGGGGGAAACATAGTGAGTGGCAGGTAGGGATGTGCAGGAAGGGTGTAGGAAAGAAGAATAGCTATCCATTTCTTGTTCTGCAACAACTGTGCACTTTGACATAATTTGTATATGACTTTGAACTCTGATCCCCATAGAAATGAGTGAGGACAACATAACTGTGTTCCGAAGCCATTTGGACCAAATTACATGTGTCCAGTGGACATGTGTGCAAATGGAGAGCTATGTATGGGGTGATGTTTTTTTGGGACAGGTGCCCTTTTTTTAAGGTGATAGTGGAATGTTGGGGAAGGGACATAGGTAAGTGTGGGGGAGGTAAGTTGAGTAGATGAGGATGTATTTGCAGACAGACAATACAGACAAGACAGCAGACAGGAGTGGTGTGTGACACATGAGGGGGATGAGCACCTTGGATAGTGAGGGTATTGTGGAATCTAAGTCCCATGCTCCCCCACAAGGCAGCAGTGTGACTCACTTTTCCACCCATGGGACTGACTGCACTGCTCTGTCACTGCCTGGGGGTGGCAATGGTGAAGGCTGGGCACTAGGGCGAGGTTGGTCTTCTAATAATGTGACTGATATTGGCCTGGAGACATTGTTACACTTGACTGCAGCAACCTTAGCATAGATAAGCAATGCATACAGCTCTACTGCAATGGTTATGACAACACAATCCTGTTGTACACCATTTTGCTTACTGTTATTGGTATTGGTTATTGCAATACAGTTTCTATTGTTCATTTATTGCACTATAGCTCTAATTGCCCATCTATTGCACTACAGTTTTTACTGTGCATACTTTATTGCAGTAAATGCTTTACTCTTTCTTGCTTATTGCACTACAGTTAGCATAGTAAATCCATACTCACCACACTCATGGTGCAGCGTGACCAGTCACCCAGCATGGGACTCAACACTGCAAGCCCTCTCAGCTGCAGCTGTTGAAAAAGAAGTACACCATTATGCATACTGGTTTTGCAGACATTCTGCTTGCAGTTTGATAAAACAGTGGAAAACATACTTACAAATGTGTGGGGCATTCCCGGCTCATGCCTCCTGGACCCAAGAGTCTAAGATGCCCTTCTTTCTCTTCTTTGGGTCAGCATAATGGTGACAACACTGCTCACCTATATGGGTATACCAGTAGCACTGGTATGTTTCCTTGCCGACCAGTCCCAGGCTCTGGAAACCTCCGTGCAGCAGCCTGGGATCATATTTTTTTACCAGATGCCCAGCAAAGACCCTGGACTCCTGAACACCCCATCTCTGTACCCAAAAGCACACACCTTCACCAGCATCACCTGCCATATCAACTGTCAATTCAACTCCAGTGAATGGTGTAGAATTCCTGCCTATTGTGCCTAATATAGGCTGTTTTCCCACCCTTACATGTCACTGAGCAACATTCAAAAAAGTGCTGTGTCACTTAACAGCACGCAAACAGTAGTAGCTATTAGCATGTTTAAGCAGTGCTCAGCACAGTGCAGCAGTGCCATATTTCACAGATTTGTTTTTAAATTAAACCTATGTAATAAATGAAATTACAGACCTCTTATCACTGTGATGGACCTGAACCCATGATCTATTAAGCATTAGGCTGTAATTCTACCCATTTAGCTACTTGGATATTTGAAAACTAGTATACCTTCACATATACTACTGGGCTACCTGTTAGCATTGCTAAGCACCATGGTGCAATGTGCAAACATGCCTAAACAGCTCCAGAATTAAATAATTAATAGCATCCAGTTTCTGTTTTTAGATGCCTGGCAGTCGTCGGCTATGTATGTATGAGCGCCGCACAAACAGCAACTAGAAAACAAAATCAAAAATAAAAAAACAGCAAAATACTTAATTATGATAATTAATGACATCCGGTTTCTATTTTTAGATGTCTGGCTGGTGTCAGCTGTTTATATTTGAGCATAGCTTGGCATTGCTATGCTTCACGCCATGCCACACAAACATACAAAAAGGAAACAAAGAATTATAAAAATAAAATATTACATATTTGAAACAATTCTGCTGGGCTTTTGCAGTAGTGGGGAGCAGTACAGGAAGCCTCACCCTGTACACATCCACAACCACAGGTAGCCTCTACACTTCTCCTTACACCATTTCAATATCCCTGTTCCTATGCTTTCCTTTGACAGCACTCCATCATTAATATGTATGCTGCGCTGCTGAGGGGGAACCATAGCTGTGTACAGAGATACATTCTATGTAGGCTCTACATGGTGCCTACACATATTTTATTAAATCCTGGAGATACTTTAAAAATACAGGAGCACTTTACATTTATGTAGGTAAAATAACAGATAATATTATACAAAATGTTAGGTATATTTTATTATGTTTTAACTTTAAAATGGGTTTGTATATGGGGGGTGTCCATATCCATAAAGGACACACACACCTCAAGGTTGGTGGCAACGCACGATGCATCGGAGACCATCCAGGTGCAATTAACCATAGGCAAGACTGCTCTGCAATTTGTAGCATGTTACAGGCCACCCTCTCAAACTCAGGAACCTCACATGGCCTTCCTGAAAACACTGGAGGGGATAAATGTATCTCCAAATACCATAATACTAGGTGATTTCAACTACCCTAATATAGACTGGGAGCACTATTCTAGCCCAAACACTCTAGCCCAAAGGTTCCTGGAGTTCATAAACTCAAATGCCATGGAACAGCTAGTCACCATCCTCACAAGAGGAGAAAACATACTTGATCTCATCATCACGAACATGGGATCACAATGTTCAACACCGGAAGTATACCCCTCACTGGTGAGATCAGATCATAAACTAATCTCGCTGGAGGTCCTCATCCCGCCCCCACCTGAAAAAAAAAAGACCACAGTGAAAAACTTCTCAAAAGCCGACTTCACACTTCTAAAAACTAGTGTGGTCTCCTTTAAGGCCCCTGAGCCAGTGGTAAACATTACTCAAACCGCTGAATCACTTACAAATGCCTTCTACCAGCACCTACAGGACTGCATGGATCAGGCAATCCCAAACAAAACTAAGACTCTTTGTACCAAAGGCAAGCGTCCAGTCTAGTGGACCCCAGCCATAAACAAGCTCTACAACAAAAGGAGGAAGCTACTACAAGATAGAGCAAAATCCTTGAAAGGTAAGACACCTTTGATCATTATAAGTAAAAAACTAAGAGCTCTCATAAAATCATCCAAGGCAAATTTTGAGAGAAAAATCGCCAAGGACTCAAAAGACAATCATAAGGCCTTCTTTAGCTATGTTAGAAACCTAGGAGGAAACTCCCAGATATGCTCGGAATTAGTTCAAAATGATGTGAAGATTACTGAACCTACACACATTGCCAACATACTGGCTGACAGGTTCAGTGCAAACTTCTCCCTCCCCCCCAAAAGGAGAGATATCTATACCAGAGGATTGTAGCCCCCCAAACATCTCCAACGCCCAGGTGAGAACTGCTCTCTCAAGGCAAAAACACAGCATCCATGGGACTGGATGGTGTCCCCGGCTGTGTGCTCCATGAACTCAATGAGGAATTAAACCCACAGTTAGGACAGCTGTTTAATCTTAGCCTCACCTCAGGATACGTACCCAAGGAGTGGCGCACGGCGACTGTGGTCCCACTTCATAAGGGCGGTGCCTCCACCGACCCTGGAAATTACCGTCCCATTAGCTTGACAAGCCTTATCTGCAAAGCCATGGAGAGGATCATAATGGAACTCATAAATAAAGACATAGGGAACTTGCAGACTTTGGATCCATCCCAGTTTGGCTTTGTCAAAGGCAGATCATGCCTCTTCAACTTGGTTGACTTTTTCGAAACAGTCACCAAGGCCATTGATGAGGGCAAGGCAGTCCATACAGTCTACCTCGACCTGGCAAAGGCCTTCGACACAATACCCCACTCAGGTATCATCGAAAAACTCATCGGCTTAAATGTAAACCCATACATCACAAGATGGGTTGCAAACTGGCTAAGTGACAGAACCCACAGGGTCAGAGTTGCTGGCGCCATGTCAGACTCAAAGCCTGTCACAAGTGGTGTCCCACAGGGCTCAGTCCTGGGACCACTCTTGTTCGGCATCTACTTTTCTGAAGTACAAGCAAACACAGGAGGGTTATGGCTGACAAAGTTTGCAGATGACTGCAAACTAGGCGCCATAGTCGAAAACACATCTGACACAGATATCCTTCAGAAGGGCCTCACAGAAATGGATAACTGGTGCCAGAGCCATGGCCTAAAGTTAAACGCCAAGAAATGCATAGTCATACCCTTCGGGAAAAACAAGGTTACCCCTAGCTACCATATAGGTGGCAATCCAATGAGCACAGAAGAAGTCATCAGGGATCTGGGGACCCAGGTTGACAGTAACCTTTCGTTTGACACTCATGTTGCCAAAGTAGTTAGGAAAACCTTCTACATTGCCCACCTGATCATGAAAGGATTCACATCTAGATCTAGGGAGGTCATCATCCCCCTGTACTCATCACTCATTAGACCTATGATTGAGTAGAATGCCCCATTCAGAATGTATCTGACCCGACACCTGCAGCAGCTGGAAAGGCCCCAAAAGTTCCTCACCAAAAGGATAAAGGGTCTCAAAAATATGTCTTATGCTGCCAGACTGAAAGAACTCCAGCTCTATTCAGTCGCATACCGCTTGCTCAGAGGTGACCTGTGCCTGACATATAAGGCCATGTCAAACCCAGATCTGATGAATATGCTTCACCTCAAAAAATCTAGATCCCTCAGAACCACAAGGTCGGGAGACTTAAACCTTGACATGGTTATTAATAGAACGTGCTGGAGGGACAGATTCATCACCCAGAGACTCCCTATGCTGTGGAACAAAATCCCAGTACATGTGAGGCAGAGCACCTCGCTGGCCTTGTTCAAGAGGAATTTTGACCAATGGATGGGAGATTGTAGATATACCCCAGGGATTACTTCAGTGTCACTGCTTGACAGAGGCACAGCAAAATAATAGGCATAGTTTTCTTCAAACTAAAGGGTGGCGAAAGCCACATAACTATGGGCTAGGCTTATAAATGCCCTTGGGCAGATAGCCTAGTATGGACCTATGAACCTATGAACCTATGAACCTTAGTACTCAAACTCTGGGGTGGGGGATCAGCTTGCAGATAACAGATCCAGTTATACTCAAATGCTTTCTGCATGTAAAACAAGGTCACCCCATCTTAACCCAGAAAATGCATTTTGAATCGCTCTACAAAATGAATGTGAACTATCAGTTTCCATAAGTTTTGCAAAGGCATTGGTAGTACTGTTTCTATTTATTTCTGACAAATATTTAGATAGCCATGCTTTTAGCTTTCTATTAATTTGCTATATGAAATCTAGAATATTTCTTGTAATTACACATATATATTATATTTTCTTTTGTACAATGTCCATATCAGAGTTGTTTAGTCTGCTGCGTGCCTTGCCTGAAATCATCCATGATCTCCATGACTAACTCCAATAATTGTAGTGATTGTAGGCAATGACATTTCACATGGCAGACATTAATATTTCCTTGTGGCTGCTTGCAAATGCTATAGACAAGTTAATGGACAGTTGCATACTGCAAGTGTGCATAGCTGCTTAGCATGGATTGCTGGTTGGACAGTGTCCACAACCCCTACCTCTAGTTAGTCACTTGGAGATGGACCACATTCTTCTGGTTCTATGATTACCTCTTCTGCAAGCCACAGACACTCACATTGGCATGAATGATACTTTTCTACTTCAATGTGGCATTCAGCTCTTGTGATGGACTGTGACAAGAATGTGGTCAACACTCACCAGAATCCATCGTGGCTTCCATCCTGACAATTGATGGTCACTAGGATGTGTATGACACTAACCTTGCACTACAATGGCATTAATCCAGGGCTTTCATGGTAAAGTAGACATGGACAAAAGTCACCTGGTTCCACTATGGCCTCCCTCTCTTGCTATGGGCAGTCTTGTGGACATGGATGGTGGTCATACAGATCCACTGTGGGAATGTCTCACAAGGTATCATACTCTGAGTCAAACATTTTAGCAACAGCTTATATCCCCATGGTGGTTCCCCAAATGAGACTTACTCTGGCTGAGCTGGGCATAGTGACAGCCACCACCTGCCAGAACTGCATAGCAGAGATAGCAGTAATTCTCACACATGTGCATACAATGTATTACATCCACTGCTGGACAATATATCTTCAGACTTAACACAGCTGGAACACATGGTGTACTCAGCCAGCATTTTATCAATGGAAGCTTCGGAACTTCACTCACCTTACATCAGTATAGCCAGGTGTGTGCTTACTACAGCCCCCAACCATCACCGTTCCACCTTTGTTAGTGCTATTGTCCAAAGCCAATGTGCCTTCAAACCTATCTGTGCAAATGATGAGGACTTGGACCTTCCCATTCCTCTGGTTAATGTGGGCATGGTAATTTCTGCTTACACTATGGACAGTCAATGTATTGCAATGTATAGATTTTGGTGTGTAAATCTGTGCATCTGTTGTACTCTGTGTTTGTCTTGTCACAGTCCATAGATGAGGACCAGATGCCAACCGTTTATCAGTGCCATGTGGTATTACACTTGCCTGTGCATCACATGGGGTCCTACTGTAGCTACATCCTCCAATTCCTCAATCATCTCCTCTTATATTGTTACCACAGTTGTGTATGCTCATGCTGTTGTCTCCCCTTGTTGTGACTGTTTTTGTGGTGTCATGCCATGTAGTGTGGTGGTCACAAAAATACCTTGCTGTAGTTCTTGGGGGTATAATGCAGTGACTTGGCAGATGTATCCATTAAGTGTAAGATAGACTTCAGTGCTCAAATCACATGCTCAGTGATGTCTGCTGTACACTAACACTGTCTTTGTCTCAGAGGCTGTGGATAGGAGGTATCAGCCATGGCTTCGATACATACATAACATCACCTGTCACACTGAACAGCAAATTAAATTGTGAGTGGTTTGTTACATATATTTATGAAGTACACCTTCACAGTATCAACTCATCCACTAATACTAAACATCTCATACAAGTGCTGAACTTTGCAGTGGTGTAGTTAGGATGAGGTAAAAGGGGAAGACTGTCCAGGCTAAAGGTGCCAGGGAGGCATGATTGACAATACTGGCATTTGTTTTCGAGTGCAGATATTGCATTTGTAGTTAGGTCTGAAATAAGTGCCCCATGTATGGTACAGTACAGTATTGGCTTAAAGAAATGAATGCCGATGCTGTATTTTTGGTTAGGGCTGAAGCATTCATGATTTTGTGGATGGCATTTAGATCTTTAAATTGTTACAGACTGCTTACTACAAACTTAACACATGGTCAAAAGATTCAAATATAACTTTTTATAGAGGGGTACTTAAAGATTGGATGATCTTTTTTGCTCCTCTGCACAAAAGTTAGGGCACTAGATTGTACAATGTAACATGGCAACAACATAGCTGGTGACAGCTCTGGGAATATTCACATGACTAGTGTAATAAAAATGATTTTAAGGTAAAGGCAGAAAAACTACAAGGAAGCAGCATTCAGCATAAAGGCTGCTTTCCCCTCATCTGTTATAAATGGTACTTCTCTTTTGACAGATACAGTCTTAACAGACATGAGCATTTATGATTATAATGATCTTTCATTCTATCATCATGTTTCCTCCCTAATCAAGAAAAGCATTCTGTCTGGCCCAGATACTTTCCTAGGGAATATCTTAAAAAAGTCACCCTGAGTTCTTCCTTTATCAGACCCATAAATGAATACAGCAGTCCCTTTAGTACATTTAAATTAAATCCCTCAACTGGAAGTACTTCAAAGATGCAAGAAAATTAAAGGCATGAAAACCTTCAACTATCCAGTTTGATTAGCACAACTCTTCTTCTGCTCAATAGTTTATAGGCTACTTTGATGTGATCTGTGTCTTTCATTTCATACCATGAAAAATCAAGTCCTATTTGACCTCATAATTCTTTGCAAAAAAAAAAAAACAACTCCACAATTACCCATTCTAGGGATGCATCTACACCAGGACTTGCCGGAGAGATCAGTTCCCAACTCAGTGTATCCTCAGCCTATTGAATAAGTTACAGCTGCAGGTCAAGCACAGTACTATTTTGTCTATATTTAAGGCTAGTTTTGGTGATTGGATGGACAGGCACAGATTTACATTAGGGTACTCCTGAAGACCTCTACTTGGTTTGGAATATAAGTGCTAACAATAGCTTGAAAAGGGAGGCACTAACTTTAAAACGTGTCTTCTTAAAGGTATATGCTGATAGGCATATTATGGACATCCTGATCACTTCCCCTGATATTGTTCTATGGGCTCTGAGTTATCAGTGAGCACAACTACCAAATAAATAACTCTAGAAAAGTCCTTACATTATAAACATTGATTTTGAGCATGTTCATGCATTATTGAACTTCCAGAGCATATGCAGAAAAAAGTAGGTGCACCCGCTATATAAATAAACTTTTAAAGGTTTTATAATGGATAATAAGTAGTTACAAATGTGCTTATTTTTCTTGTTGTTGACAGCATTAAAAGAAGTCAGAATTAACATCAAACTGATCAAAACACAACAATATCTCTGTAGATGTATGTGCATCTTTTTAAGGTTTTTCAAATGCACATGCCACTAATTGTAGTTGCTTTTTATTATAGACATCTTGGAATGTTTGCTTTGATTAAATGACTTGTTCAAAATCACACATGTTTACACATGCAATAATAGTATCTGTTGAACTTAACAATTTTGTAGTACTTAAGGTGCTATATGTTTAGCTCACTTTGGTATCATAATCTGACTTTGAAGATTTATGAATCAGTAACTGGCTTCATTCTGATAATTAAGTACGCTCATATTTAGTTGCTTCATTTTCCAAATGATTTCATGCATGTTGAAATAAGATAAGAGCAAGTAGCATTGATACCAAACACTGTAATGCATTGTTCTTTGATTCTAAATAATTCGAGCAGATATTTAATTTATTTTCTAATCCATCATCAACATTGTGGAACATGTACTGTACTCACAGGGTATTGAAACACTTCAAAAGACTTGGATGATAATTCACAAGCAGGATTTCATGCAGCTTCAAATAAGTGTTTAAAATATATCCAAAATCACTACTCCATGATCTTCAGTTTTCTATTTCTGACTGTGTCTCAAGGCCATGTTCCAATTAAGGGGATGCATGCTTGGGTTGTTCTCATTTATAAAACTGACAACAGTCACTTACAGACTGACAGCTTGTCTGTTTTCACTCTACTAGCGCAAAATGCTCTGAACCAACTAGGATTTAATTTATATAGGGGGCTTACATTGCAAGACTAATTAGATATTCCCTAAACCTGAATAATTTCTCTGTTATTTAGAGCCAGGTCTTTTCATACAGTTGTCACTATGTAATTACAGTAGTGAATAAAAATAAAGGTAGAAAAAGAAAAAGGCTATAGTAATTTTCAGCCCACTGATGACTCAGGCATTTCTCTGTGAATTAACTAGACATATTTTTCTTTTTATTTTACCATGTACATTAAAAAGTCAACTTCTCTAGCATTATGTACAATAGCTGTGCATATGTATTACTTATATTATAATTATGGTGCATTAACATTCTGCATTAAATTGTAGTGGATTTAATAAAACAGACATTTTCTGTTACTTGTGTCAAGTTCCTAGTATAACCATACAACAGTGAAAGCTGCCTCTGTTGTCTTTGCAGTGTGCTCATTTTGTCGTATGTCAGGCTGGATTTTGGAATATTCAATTTAGTGCAGATTAATGGCCTGGCTCAGCTGGGATAAGTGACACAGGTTTCCCTAAAGTCTCTACAACATTAAGTATTATCCAAAGGAAGACCATAGTATGTTTGTGGCAAAGAGGGAAGCAAAATAAAGAAAGATGCACTAATAGATAATGAGCTGCTCCAGTCTTCACCAGATCATGTGATGGGCAACATCTTATACAAACGATTTACAGTGTAAGAGCAGGACAGTAACACTGTGATCATGCAGAAGGCGGAAAGGGATGTTGGCCATATGCCTTACAAATGTAATTAACAAGCATGCATGCATGCATAGAATGGGAAACATATAAATACACATGCAACTAATAATATAATATAGAGATACACATACATACTGTAGATATCTATACCTATATATATATCTATATCATCTATATCTATCTATTCATTTATTCATTTAACATTTGTTTGCTGAGAAAATCCAACTGAAACAGAGCCCACTTTCAGTGAAGGCCCGGGAAGAAACACTCCAGATGCATCATATGTTGATATATAATCACAGTTCACTTGATAAAATGCTCATTTGGTTGAAAAAGTGTACTGCAATGCCATTTAGAGGTGATTCTTGGGTTGATCAAGATAGGTAAGTGGCTATTAGTAGGGATGTGAGCTTGTGTGCAAGTGCCTGTGGATTAGGGTAAGAACAAGTACCAGGTAATGGACAAAGGTGGTGTTACAGAAAGTTTTTTTTTTAAGGCAAAGTGCACAGTTGAGATTAAATCCTGGTACAGGGAATGAGGTAGGGTTAACAAACATTACTAAAATGGAGCAAGGGAGTGGCACCAGTCCTTCTTGGGCACACATTCAGCATTCCCTGTTGCTGTTCCAGTATTATTCTCCAAATCTGTGAGGAGTAAGATGGCCCCGGTGTTAATGATGGGTTTACTTTATTTACAGGCACATTATTTTCTCAGATATTACTAATTGCTGATCTCTCAAGTCATGTAATATTCAACAGTGGGTAAAAACATTTTTTCCCCAAGGGGGCATGCCTTCTGCACTACTGGTATGGGGACTGTGCCCCTACATCTAACAGGTTGTAACAGGTTGTTAATATATTGACTCTAAGGTCACACAAGCTCAGAATTCTGCAATAAATTTGCACACACTTTCTGTATGCTTGAGTTTCTTGTACCTGAGTACACATTCAAATATGCAGCTGAAACAAATGAGAAGCTGTACCTCAAGTATGTAAAAAACAATTATTAATGAAAACCCTGCTAAACACAAATAACTAAAAATATGTTCATCTCAGGTAAAGCTACTTCACTGTCATCATTTGGTACATCCCACATTTTGATCTGATGAACAGTGAAATAAAGAATGGTCCTGTAGCTTTCAGGATAATGTGTGCAGGAGAACATGTCACCTGCTGTATATACATGGCAGAAAGATCTCTAACATTTGCCCTTACAAAGTTATGCATGTCAGTGAGCCCCATTCTTGCATGTTGGAACATACTAACCATGTCCTTCTGTAAACTTACCATGCTAAACATCTGTCTTGCAACAAACAGTGCCAAAGTCTCCTCCCCATCTCCAAACCAATGGAGCCATACATTGTCGGTATACAGCCTGCAGATCTCTTGTCAATTTCTGCCTCATTTTCTACAACTGTCAAGTAACTGTGACACTGATGCTCCTAAAGTTGTCATCCAGACACAAGTGAAACAATGAATGCTTCTGTATTAATGCTGTAACTATGTAATGCAATGCAATGCAATAATGGCATACAGTACACAGTCTGTGAAGGGCCTATGCACTCTGACTACAGTATCCTCAGTAAGCTGTCAGCTTCTGCATTAGAAACGCATGCAAGCTGTTCCGTATCAAGTAGTTTAAATTTGGTAATGTGAATAATTACTGCAACAAGTAGTGCAGTATTGTAAGTACTATATCATACTTTAAGAAAAGTATTTGTGATACAGAACTAGCATTCCAGTCTGGGTCATACAATACAATACAAAGACAGCAACTGTTAGCACAATTTGGCAAGATAAATAAATGGTTTAGCTACAGCTGCCTAGAATCTATTGCAGTCTTGTTACAGATGTTGTCAATACTTTCTGATATATTCTGCTGCTATCCCATATAGAACACGTCACAGAAACTGAAATGGATAACAAGTGTTTTAATGTGTATACCCTTATTGCATAACATGCCATACATATTAGAATGCTTCTGTGAAAGATAGTAATAGCAGATTATGGAGACCCATAAATACTGTGGTACAACAATGATGCTGTACTTCACATTTCATGCTGGAGTGTGAGACTGTCTTGTACTGTCTTATATCATTATGGCTCAATGCAACTAGTCTCAGCAACAGTAACATCTTAGTTTCAACTTAATCTGACAGGTGTTTAAGCTTTAACAAATTTGTCATATTTAAGGAAAATTAAACTGTGTTGTGTCAAGGGTAGAGTAAACAGGGCATCTACTCTAGGCACCAATTTGTAGGGTGAACCAAAAGATTGCTAAAATATATGTGTGTGTGTGTGTGTGTGTGTGTGTGTGTGTGTGTGTGTGTGTGTGTGTGTGTGTGTGTGTGTGTGTGTGTGTAGTTTAGATGAATATGTAGAGTTTGAGTTTACAGTTGTACATTTTTATACCATGCAATGAATTGTATTGTTTTTACTAGCTGGCATGTGATATATATTGATGCATTACAGCTTGTCTGTTTTAACACTATACTGAAGAAGAGGTTGTTAACTCGAACACTTTGTTTGTTGTTTTATAATAAACTGATAGTTTTGGACCACTGCTTCTCTTGCTTCTCCAATGTTTGACTTATTTGGTCCAATTTTTGGCTGTTTAGGTGAATTTTTACCTGTGATTTAATGAATTTAGACAGGGTACACCATATAGTAGATTTGGAAATGGTAGTATCGAAATGTATTAGGTATGTTGACCAGACAGCAGTCTAAGGTATTGAAAATTAAGTGTTAGGATAATTAGATATAAGGGTTCATTTACTTCATGGTGGTCAGCATTGAGATAAAGTCAGAGCAAGCTCTACCTCTTCTGAACTATTTACTCCTTATTAGGAGAGATCATTTTGTAAAAGGAGGGTTATCATAGTTGTGGTATAAATGAAAATGTAACAAAAAATTAAGGCTATGGATAAACATCTTAAATGGGAAGAGATGCAACCATAGACTTAATTACGTGAAATAGTTGGTAGTATATGAACCTTGGCAACACAAAATGAAATGCAAGCAGGTTCCAGATTTAAATCATGCTCGACATTTAATAACAGTCCTTGGTGTTTGATATCATGCAGATTCCCACTCATTTGTTCTGTTTGTAGGGGAAAGACATTCAACAAAAACGTACTGGTTCAGAGATAGTTTTATATATAACAATGTAGCTTTTGGCACAAATGGCAAGTGTGATACTTTTCCAGGCTACAAAATAAACAAAGTAAATCTTCATTTTGTGTTTTAGTACATTCAGTTCTTTTTGCAGATCCAGGTAATACTGCCTGGAATCATACACCCATTAAAGTTGACACCACTGTTAAATTATTTGAAAATGACTATAAGAAAATGAAGCTATTGAGTTAATAGAAGGTTTCACTTCTGTTTTTTTCACTTAAGTCTTCAGCTTGCAACAATATACAAAATTGTTAAAACTTAAGCATAGTTAAATGAAAGGGAGATATAGTTTGGGCATTGCTGGTTAAAAAAATTGAGAGAGGCAGAAGAGACTATCCTTTTTAGCAACTTCATTTTCAGTCCATTGCAATTTAATCCTTGGGTCCAGTTCCTAAGACAATTGACATGAATTCTGGCTAATTCATCATTTATCCTTCCCAGCATGCATGCTTTTTAATGATGGTATAAATTGTAAACATGCCAAAGGTCAGTACTTCCTTTTTGGACAATGCAATTGATGCAATTTGGGTAGTATGGTAGTTGGCTAAATTCAATACTGAGTCCACTTTTTATCTTATCCCCTTTTGTGCTCAACATTGGCATCTTTTGAGGAAGCAGTTTGAGGGTGAATATAACTTTGTTTATCCATGATGATAAGTTGTTCTGTGGCATGTACTTTGAGTATTCTATTTCTGCCCTTCATTGGTGTTGGGAACAAAAATCACATTTTCGAGTAATGGTACACCACCTAGATGTTTTTATTTTTGTTGGTGAAGGTAAAAGGAGCAGCAGCAAGGACTTTGCACTTTTCAAGAATTGTGCACATAGATTGGTGTTCCTATAGCCCATGATAAGGATATAAGTTTGAAAGTCCCTCAGATTTATACTTTCTTAGGCCTCAAGGTAGACTTTATTAGTTGTTTATTTCATTTGCCACACAACTAATTGGACAATATGGTATCTTGCATTCAGTCATTCTTAAAATAAAGAAAGTTTCAATTGCAAATGACACGGAATTCTGTGGCCTTTTCAAATTCAAATGTAGAGCCACTGCTCCTATCAGAGTTTTAATAAAACAAATATTCAACTTACCCTGGGGCAGGCAAAGAAATCATCATAGAGTCTAGATTATCAAAACACTTAGGTCTGATTTAGGTTTCTCTGCATTCTTTTTTTTGTCAGATTTTAATGGACAACTATTTTGGGAAAAGATGATTGTATCTAATGAAGCCTTGCAGCTCTTCACAGATGCTGCATAAAGAATAAGAATGGGAGTGTACTTAGAAGGTAAATGGTTTTATGCAGCATTGTTACTCTAAAGACAGGAGAAATGACATTGCATTTTTGGAATTAATGGCCATCTGGGTGCCAACCTTTGTTTGGTAGGAACACTTTAGGAATAAGAAGGTTATTTTCACATCAAGGCAATACGGTCATTGTTCAGGTTTTGCTGACAAGGTCTTCCAAATAAATCTAGGTTCATCTGTTCTAAGACTATTGGTTCTCTTAAGCCTGCATAACAATCTTTCATTTTCTGATGAGCACATCCAAGACAGTCATAACCCATTGGCTGACTTTTTATTCTGCAGTTGTCCGGGTTCATAATGAAGATCCTGTTCCCAGACTTATTCCAAAAGAGATGTGATTAATTGTGAAAGGTATCCTGCTTGCTCTGGTGAAATTCATGAACTATCAGCACAATGACAAAAATAAATAAATAATGGATAAAGTAGCCATTTTTTATTTCCCCCCAGATGAAGACAGATAATTTGGTCTATGCAATTAATTCTCCACTATTTAGTTTATTGTCCTTTTGCATTATTGTCCTTTTGCATTGTAAACCCTCTTCATTTAGCTGCTTTACATTTATTCATGAAGGTCTTCAACTTTCAAGACATAGGTAATCAAGTTATTTTAGATAAAGCAAGAGGTCTACGATGTGCCCAGTAGGTTAGTGTTCCACTTCACCTATCTAACCCTAATAATTCTGAAAATTTTATTTTTTGTTTTCTTGTGATATAACACCCAAGGTTCTTGAATTATGTTTGCAGAGGGCATTAGATCAGTGAGGTATCTCTGCTTGAGGGTTACTGCTCTCCTTCTTTCAAGAATATGGCATGCTTCTGAAGTAGCCCATCAAGGCCATTCAGTAGCTATTATAAAAAAATGGTAAATGGTCTTTTAAAGCATACTTGCCATATATTCATTAATTATTTTAGGTAATTTAGTAGTTTTTTTTTCCATTTTCTTTCTTTCTTTCTTTCTTTCTTTCTTTCTTTCTTTCTTTCTTTCTTTCTTTCTTTCTTTCTTTCTTTCTTAATAGGTTTGTCTCTATAGGCCATTGTTTTATTTGTCAAATTGCTTAGAGGGCAAGAATCCATAAATAAGGTGAGACTTTGAAATTAAAACACCACCCTGTTGAAGTCATTTGAAATGGATTTTCAGGACTGAAGTAAAGACAGTTGTTGATGACTTTAACTCAGATTTTTAGCCAGTTAGGTCACTTCCACATTGTGTTAGCTCATCTGCGGTAATGAGTTGGGGCCTACTACCATATGTAAGCTGTTGTTTTATATGCTTCAGAACTTTGTGGTACTTCTACATGCTTTACCAGATGACATGTCTATTTAGTCAGCTATAGTTCTGCACTTAATTTGGTATTAGACTATTAATTCTTTACCTTTAGAAAAGGACAGGAAATTTCTAAACAACTGGATTCTTCATCTCAAACTGGTATTTTTTCAATTTAGCACTGAAATCTTTACAATAAAGATTCAAGAAAAAACAGTCTGATTTTCACCTAGTTCACCATAAAATGATGTTGATATATGTAACTTACTGGGTTTACTTTCATGAGTTAGTGCAGTATTTATCTAGATAAATACCTGTTCATATATGTTTCTGCATGCTATATGCATGGAAACAATTAAAATGTTATGTATGGTTCTGCAATTTGGCAAATATTTGTGATGCTTTAGTTATTTGCTTGATTTTTGTTTTAATTCTACAGCTATAGGTCAATAAATTATATGTGGATATGATATATATATATATATATATATATATATATATATATATATATATATATATATTATATAAAAACACAACATTTAAAAAGATGCATATATTTTTGAAGAATGATAGAAGTAACTAAATTTTGGATGTGTTACAGCCAGGAAAGTTGGGAGATATGACAGGCTGTTCCTGCCTGGTGGATGGTTGCTGCATGATTTTCTCCTTCCCCCCTTCCCTTACTGGCTAGTACAAGACCTAATATGTCAAAGAATGGGTAAGAGTACCACACTCTAGAGTGATCAGTTCACTGAGGGGGTAGGGTGATATGCCACCAGTCTTTTAAACAGGCATAACTGGTAGCACTTTAATTTACATCAACTGGGTATCTTGGTTTGAGAATAAATAGTGAGTTTTGTGTGCAAAGTTATACTGTAAATACTTTGAAACATTATAGAGTTTAAGCATTATAAGATGTGCTACTGAAAGGTCATGAATGGATGTTCAAGGGTTATAATGAAATAATGGATTGTTGCAACTTCAAGAGTGTTGTCTTTCTTGATGGTGGGGCAATGACTACAGTAGAATGGGACACACTCTGTTTTTAGACCCTACATCCTCAGTTACTCTTGGAATCTTCTGGAATTCATGCATGTTTATTCTTGTGACAGAGTAAATAAATCTGCATTTGGTTATCCATACTACTAGGTCCTGAATAATTTACTTCCAATAGTAACTTGAGAAGAATAAGAGGTAAATGTGCTTTATTTTTCACATATGGGAAAAAAGAATGATTAAGCTATCAACATTTATTACTCTGTACCTCTGATTCAAAAATAATTATTACCAAGGAAATGTTAATCACGAAAAGAGTAAATACAAAGAATGAGATGGAGCAAAAATGACAGTTCAAGACTCCATAATGCTTACACAGAGGCATTTGTCAGGGTATACCTACAGTTGTTTTAGGTGAAATTGCTCAAATGTCAGTAGCATAAAAAAAAGCAACACTAAACTCTGTTTCCCATAGGAAATCCTAGCCAGGGTGGTTTCTAAGTGAATGCCAGCAAAGATTCACTTATTTTTGGAGACTTTTCCTTTCTTTGAGTCGGTTTATCTAAGTTCAAATAGGGGAGGCTTGTCCCCCATATGGGGGAGGAGAAGTAGATTTACATTGTAGAACCCTATACCAGTATGCCTATGGTAGTAGGAAAAACAAAATCTGCTAAAGTGTAGAAATATCTCCAAAGATTGACTGGAATATGTGGTCATGCTCAGAGTATCTGTCATAAACAACAACAGGGAATATGCACATTTTTGAGACTATAAATTTACTATAACCACTGTATGGTTATAGTATAGTTCTCATTTCCAAGAAAAGAAGATACATTGCATCCTTGACACAGAAATATTGTCTTAAAAAAAACCTGACCAAGCCAAGGTTTTTCTCCAGGTGGAAATGAGAAGCAATTTTTTAACTTATAATATATACAAATGTGATTGCATTAAGGTTGTCTTATTTTCGAAAAAGTGTCTACACCAGGCATTTAGCAAAATGCAGAGATCCAAGTAGTGCATGGAATGCTGAATGCAAACTGTTACTCCTTAAAAGCCAAAGGTTATGAAATAGTAAATAATATAAAAGAAAAATATGAAAAGTGTTGGATAAGCTTGATGAGTACAGGCTTGGAGACAACAAAATACATTTTTCAGGGAGGAATTTTAATTTTCTGGATATGTGAGTAACACAGATGGGTTATACAAAGAATAAGAAAAGCTAGAGTCTGCACTAAAGTTACCAAAGCTTATGAATATTTTAAATTTCAGCTGTACCTTCATTTGACTTACTACTACCACAAATGTCCTCCAAACCTCTCAATGGTTTTGCATGTTCAAAGTATGTATTTGTAGAAGGGGTCTACACAGACTGGGATGGCTAGGTTAACACAAGTAATCATACAAACAAAAAACAATCCCCTGGATTCATTATCCTTCTGTGCAGGACTAGCTTAGTCTGCACAGAAGTGTCCGTTTAGGAGCAGGACAGCAGCACCATGCATATTAATGAAGGCGTGCTGCCTGAGCTCCTATAAGGACATGGAGCATGTACATGTGCAGGGGGTGTGTCTGAGAACAGAGCTCACAGAATATACAAGCCCCTGCAATGAAGTACAGCAGAGTATGAATAAGAATTAGCGAGACCGCTCATAGGTGTTCGCATACCCCCAGCAACATCGCCCCAATGTTTACAAAAGCAATAGCTAAAACATCAAATATAAAGAAGTTTTTTTTTTGAAACAGATTAAATTGAACCATAGGTGAGTGGGTTTGCCCATTGCTTAGCTACGGTTAATGCAGCTTAAATGGCATAAGAAGACAAAAAGCAAGATACATGCAAATGAAGCATTACAACAATACTGTAGTGGGCAGAGCATTCTCCTTACGAGCAGTCATTCCCGGTTCAAGTCCCACTCCAGTACAATCCATTTTCCATGTCATATCACTGTATGATCAATTTATTTTGTTGCATAACTTATAATAACATAGATTTATAACATTTATATGTTTATAACATATATTTGGGAACTGGAGTACTGCTTTAACTGCAGATGTGAGGTGTCATTGTCATAATGTTGCAAAGTCCACAGATAATCACAAGTGCCCCATACAGTATATGTACACAGAAATCAGGGATACAAATGGAAGGTAAAATGTGTAATGAATGATAACGCCATACAGTTTCCAAAACCACCACCTTCCCAAGAACCATTAGACATTACTGTCTAAATTAGTGCGGTGGTAAGTGGTAGTAAGCAAGTGTAAGCATAATTAAGCAGTAGTAAGCAGGAGTAAGCATATGTAAGCAGTGGTAAGTGGGTTTAAGCCTGTTTGTGTGGGGGTAAGCAATGTGCACACAGGTTAAGCAATATTGAAGCTAACTCTCTGTAAGCATATTTAACCAGAGGTTAGCATTGCTTACCTTCACGCAAACCCCTGCAAATCCACTTACAACTGCTTAAAAGTGCCTTAAGCACTCTGCATGCATCAGCCGTTGTTCCGGTCAGAAACAGAATAAACAGCCTTTGCAGGTCTTGACCCCAGGATCCTGCACACTATAGTCACACTAGTTAACCACAAAGCCATCACAGCAATACATAAGACTGAGGCATCACCAAACAGATCCTCACTATAGGAAATCCAAACTGAACATGTGAAAGGAATCTATATACAGTTTTATGTTGTATAACCTAGTACATAACATAAATATGTGAACTGGAGTACTGCATTCAGCCCAGATGTGAAGTATCATTGTAATAAACACAAGGACCCCATACTGTGTATGTACACATGAATCATGGATGCCAAACACAAAAATAACATGTATAATAATAAATCAATGCCACGATGCAAATATAATGCAGCTTAAATATTAAGCAACACTAAGCATTGCACGGCCCAGCTTAGCAGGTGTAAGCAATGTGTAGGCCAGCAAACTCAGTTTGCCCATTGGTATACCCCTTTAAGCAATGCCAAGCTTAGGTAAGCAGGTTTTCCCATAGCTTAGCCTTTTCAAAGCCATCCAATCATGGAAAAGTGTGGGAAACCACCCATATTTAAACCCAGCAGGCGGGAATACATCACATAACTGGTTGTAACTTCCCCTTGTAGGCACTATGTCTGGAATGGGTGATGCTGTGCACTTTTGGGCCCAGCGCTGGGGAATCCAGGAGTACAGAGTCATGGCAGGACTCCTTGTGAAAGACCATGAAATGCGACTGCTGCAGGGCCAGTACCAAGGTTCGCAATACAAAGCGGAAGCCTGTGACCATCTCGTCCATGACCTCACCAGTGCCACTGGCATACCCTGAACTGATGAGCAGGTCAGGCATCACTATGCTGACCTGAAGCAGCGTAAGGTGGATCTCTTGGATCAGTGGATCCATGAGGCTAGGAGGACAGGGGAGGTCCCAGCCATGTATAAGTATCAGTCCACTACCTGTTTAATAATTGCCAGCTTATGTATATTATGGATAGTTATGGCTAAATATTCCTCTTATGTCTTTTAACAGGGGCAAGTGAGCAGGCTATGAAGCAGGAGGCCCATGGATGTATATTGGAGCCGTTGTGATGCGAGGCAGGTTAGTAATACTCTTGCATGTACTGTCATAGGAAATAAATCTAAAAGTATTAGTAAGTTAATTGCCTGTATAAAACCTGTATTGTTTAAGGCATGTACTGCATACACCAGAGAATACGGCAGGAAGAGTATCATACAGGTTGTATGTAAATAAAAGCATAATAGCCTAACTATAAAGGTCTAACTACTGGATTGCATGTGTTTACTCTGGTAACATATGGTAATGTAGATTTGCAGTCACTTAATAATACTGTTGTATTAAGCACTATTACCCACACTGCGCTACAGAAATAAAATGTGTAGGAATATCTGTATATGACTGGTGTAATCCCAAGAGGTCATATAGTACAAATGAGAGAGACTTAGGCAGAAAACAGTGAAAAGACAGACAACAAAATCCAAGTAGCACACTCTGTTGTATTTTTAGCACAAATAGCCATGGTTCGAATCCTGGGAGTTGTAGTGGACTGCATACAGAATCATACCCCACAACTGTACAGATATGTCCAGAATGTCCAGTAAATAGGCCCATACCTGCTGCCTGTCCCCCTGTCACCCTGAGAAATCAGTGGGATGATCCCAGACATTTAGGCAGCAAACAAGAAATACAACTGATTGTCAGACATCTATAAGAACAAACCAGTCACTCTAGCAACTCCACAAAATATTATGGGAGTAATAAGGCAAGTATGCCCCGTCTACACCCCCATGTTGTCAAGATGTGACCAGAGTGTGTACAGTAACAGAGTGAGATATATGTGCATAATACCAATGTGGAAACTGGTAATTTGTGTGGCAGCATTCAGGTAGTGCCAACAAACATTGCTCCCACAGGTCTGTCAGATACGAACACTGTGCCTATAAATAAAAGATTGGTATCCTGTACTGGTACTGTTTACTCTGGTATTGTATGGCATTGTTAGTGTTGCAGTTGCTCTGAATAATAAGGTATTACTCAGCACTGTCATCCACACTGTGCTACATAATATAACTGTCTAGGAAATCCTGTATAAAAGTGTTGTAATACAAGGTCAGAATGTAAAACCACAGGAGAATTATAGACAGAAATCAGATAAGGGATACACAGTAATATCTATATAGCACACACAACTGTGATGGACAGTGTTTTATATTTAGCAGACACAGCCATGGTCTGAATCCTGAGAGTGGTAGTAGGCTGCATACAATATCATACCCCACAACTGTACAGATATGTCCATCCAGAATGTCCAGTAAATTGGCCCATATCTGCCGCCTGTCCCCCTGTCCCCTGGGAAATCAGTGGAATGATCCCAGACATTTAGGCAGCAAACAAGAAATACAACTGATTGTCAGACATCTATAAGAACAAACCTGTCACTCTAGCAACTTCCCAAAATGTTATGAGAGTAATAAGCCAAGTATGTCCCATCTACACCACCATGTTGTCAAGCTGTGACCAGAGTCTGTACAGTAACAGAGTGAGATGTATGTACATAATACTAATGTGGAATCTGGTAATTTGTGTGACAACATTCAGGTAGTGATAACAAACATTGCTTACACAGGTCTGTCAGATACGAACACTGTGCCTATAAATAAAAGATTGATATCCTGTACTGGTACTGTTTACTCTGGTATTGTTTGGCATTGTTAATGTTGCAGTTGCTCAGAATAATAAGGTAATACTCATCACTGTCAGCCACACTGTGCTACATAATATAACTCTAGGAAATCCTGTACAAGAGTGTTGTAATACAAGGTCAGAATATAAAACCACAGAATAATTATAGACAGAAATCATATAAGAGATACACAGCAATATCTGGACAGACATAGCTATGGTCCGAATCCTGGGAGTGATAGTAAGCTGTATGCAGAATCATACCCCACAAGTGTACAGAAATGTCCAGAATGTCCAGTTAATCACTCTATATCTGCCGCCTGTCCCCCTGTCATATCAGTGTGCTAATCTCTGACATGTAGGCAGTATGTCATGTCATATAACTGTCAGGCTTGTATATATTTGGAAAATGTCAATGAAAACAAACCTGTCATTGTACAAGTCACCAAAGGTTTAAGAGGGCAATAGTCAAAATATGTCCTGGTTTACCTGCATGTGGTCAAGACACACCCAGAGTCTGTGCAAAAAGAGATGGACAGGTATGTGCATAACATCAACCTGGAATCTGGGAGTATGTGTAGAAGCAGCTAGTGTTAATAAACAATTCCTCCACAGGTATACCAGGTAAGATGTGTATACTGCAGGTAAAACCAGCTCATGTATCTAGTTGTCGACAGCCATACCACTGTAAAAACTAAGGCAATAGAATAGTGTACTAATACTTGTAAGGTACAGATAACAGCACTAACTAGGGAAGTAATATGAACTACAGGAATGTACTAGTTGTTAATTGACATATTTTTCTCCCCCCACCATATCTGCAACAGTAAACTAAATACACAACTCAATTGGTATGTGCTGACTTAACTCTAATTTTGGGACATATGTCCTATTGTTTGATAATTATTTAAATCTGTTTCTAAGCATGTGCTATGTTGAAATACTCCCACATTGGTGGCATGGTGCTATCAATGCATCTGCATGATGTTGTCATTACCACTGTGGTCCCATATATGCATGTGTTCTGTTTGCTATGCAACTTTTCCTAGGCACCCCAACCCTATATATATATGTATATATATATATATATATATATATATATATATATATATATATATATTTTACAATCGGAAGTTCGAATGTTCAACCATGACAATGTTAAATCTCAAATTAATGAGACCAGAAGATTGCAAGCCAGGAATGTCACAATATTAGTAATAAACAAAAATCCTTAGTAATTGACAGTCTACATTTTAAATGCAGAAAATTAGTGAGCATGTTTATAACAAGAAACAAATGTCTGGAACACCTTACAGCACAAATAAATATAGGAAGATGCATGCTAACAGCATAACAAGCACTTTTTGTAAGGTGTTGTGACTGTGCTGAGCTATGCCCTGCTTCCTAACCATATATATATATATATATATATATATATATATATATATATATATATATACATATATATATATATATATATATATACATATATATATATATATATATATATATATATATATATATATATAAATAAAACTCCAGAGCAGTAGAACTGTGAGTAAGTGTGCAACACCACAAACTGGCGATTTGCACACAGACAATTAATTTCAGTATAACGATATTTCTGCATTTGTACACAGGAGAGCTTTGATAATGATGTACTTCAATAACAAAAGGGGTCTCCCCAGCTTAAAGCATGCTTCCCTGTACACAGTTCCCATTTCAAAATCTGCTGTGCTATGGAAGTCATAGATGGCACTCCCTCAATTCAAAGATTATGTGTAATGTAGTTGTCCAATGGGTCTTGAGGTGATACAGTAATTCAAATGCAGATATATATATATATATATATATATACATATATATATATTTTATAAGACTGGCTGATGGATAATATCGTCCACCTTAAGATAACAACATATGGTTTCTACAGGTATGTTTTAAGTGTATCTTTGAAACATTTTATCTAACCATCACAGAAGTTTTGACTTTGACCAAGCTATGGCACTAGTAAACTTGGCTTTAACTGAACACTGATTAACATGTCGATCTTCCCATTTTATATGGATTTTTTTCAGAGCTGATGGTACTAACTGTACAGGCTCTTTGCATGACGTTGGTAAGTCGGCAAGGTAGAGATGATCTCCAAAGTATAAAAACTGATGAAACCTTTTAATTTATTCAATAAGAAAGACATAGCAGAAGGTGCTGGAGAGATCTGACTGGTCCTTTAAAATTTTCAAGCACTTGAGTCTCAGCCATATCAATAACAGAATTCTCTATTTTTTTCATAGATAGTCATTCCATATCCAAGCTAAAGTCAGGCAAATATATGTCATTGTTCCATTCATGCATTTGGTTTTCTTGATATGTACCTTCATTCTCATCCATGCTACCTTACCAGTGGAAATGAAGAGAACATAGAATGGAGGATGGCTGTTCAGTCATGAAGGGCTGCATTCAAAGAATATCTTCGCTAAGTCACCTCTTGCTAATCTCATTTACTTCACTGACCGGGTCACTTCTGCACCAAATAAGAGTTACCTAAATGTTGCATGACATGCACTCACAGAAGTTGATCAAAGTCTGGCACTTTGCTAAAGTCCTAGGAAAATCAAAGTGCTCAACCTGCCTGCTAGGCCTTGCAAATACCATTTCACATTTCACCATCAAGGGACAGTTTCTTGAGAGAATTGGGCACTTTTCTTACTATTGTAACTACCTTGCTCTAACTGTAAAGTGTCAAGGTGTTTGGGGCAGGATCATCACTTATATACTGGAATTACATTGTATGATTTCGGGCAGCAATTTCAGTCCTCAGTTCTGTGATAACTGAAGTGCGAGTATAGGGAAATACACACTAACCCTGAAACTGTTCTATCTGGAAGTATTCCATCTTCTCATAATTCACATACACTGCACCTACCTTCTGAAGCCAGCGACCATCCGAGTCCGACCAACAGAATGAACATCCACATAATCCAGCCAAAAGAAACTAAGCCAGCGACCGTCCGACCATGTCTGAAACCCCGATCGCTCTACACGACCCCCGTGCAACAAAATTCCCACGAGCCGAGAG
This sequence comes from Protopterus annectens, assembly GCF_019279795.1. NCBI lineage: Eukaryota > Metazoa > Chordata > Ceratodontiformes > Protopteridae > Protopterus > Protopterus annectens. Next base: position 834,245,855 of record NC_056729.1, on the reverse strand, counting down.
AGCTCTCAGCTCACCTCATTGACCTGACTGCAAGGGAAGCAGTCCGAACTCCTCTGTTCTGTGTGGTAGTTGACCGCCCGCACAGATGTCTGGTATCCTACACAGCACAGGTTGTTGGGTACCTGTTTCTGCATTCGACTGCCGATAAAGGCATTCTGAATACATTTTTGTTTCACTGATTTTTTTTTTCTTGTTTTTTTTTTCTAGGTGGGAGAGCTGCAGACTGGGATTCTTACCACCGGATGATGGACATTTACTAAATAAGCAAACAATCCGTGACAACATCCGTCGGCCCAAAGCGCCCCCTGCTGCTTGGTGCCCTGAGGCAATTGCCTCACTTCGCCTCTCATAGTTACGCCACTGGAAATATCTATGCATGTGGTTATACCTAATCCTGGAATGCGATGACTATTACTAACCCACATATGTTGATAAAACTTAAACACCATAGCACATATGGGAATGCGGGTCCCAGAGGACCCACTTGTCTCACCTCAGCTGGCTGTGGCTCTGGGCACCGGCATGTTTGGAGCCCAATCCCGGACCTCCTCGTTTATTGGTCTTGTACCACCTTCAGGTGGAATGGCATTAGGGGAGCAGGCGCAGACAGGAACCTGTCACCCATCACCAGGTCCAGGTTGTGGTGCATAGCGAGCTCCTCAGGGAGGTCAGAGATCTGCTAAGCCAGCTTGAGGGCTGTGTGTCACTACTAGAGGTTTGGCCTGGCTCTCCTACTCAGCCCCCAGCACAGCCACCTTCAGGGCTGTGAAGGTGCAGTAGTGACTACCCATGAGTGGGGACCTCAGTTCTACTGTTTCCACTATTTGGCTCATGGGCTTCTGATTTCCCATCACCCCTCCACATCAAGGTCGTTTACACCCCACATGTGTCATATACCACCCCTGTATGCATCTTGTTTGTCTTCTCTGTTAATCTACCTAACCTACCTCCCCAAATATACCTACTATCCCTCCCCAACATCCCACTCTCACCTGAAAAAAAAAGGTCAATCTGTTCCCAAAAAAAAAAATCTCACCCCATACATATCTGTCCATTTCGCACACGTGTCCACTGGACACATGTAATCTAGTCTAAATGGCTTAACAGCATATTATTGTTGTCCTCACCCTTTTCTCAGGGTTATGAGTGCCCAAATCTATTTCTAAAGTCAGTGTATATGCACAGCTGTTGCTGTAGAAGAAATGGGCAGCTATGGACCTCCCCTACACCCTTCCTGCACATCCCTAGCTATTTTCCCTACTGTTTTTCCCTCTTTATGCCCCTTTTTCACCACTTTCCTATCAACTTGTTTTCATTTCTTTTAAAGAAATTAGCACAGGGTTAAATGGGAGTAAGCACTTTTAAGCACCAGTAAGCAGGTTTAAGCCTGTATTCGCTGGGGTGAGCAATGCCTACACAGGACAACAATTTAGAAGCTAACTGAGTATAAGAAACTGTAACCGGAGGTTAGCAGTGCTTACCACCATGCAAACTCACTTACAACTGCTTAAAAGAGCCTTAATCACTCTGTATCCAATGGCCATTGTTCTGCCCAGCAACAAAATAAACAGCCTCTGAAAGGCTCAAACTCAGGACCTTGTACACCACAGACAAAGTGATTTACCACTAAACCATGTCAAACATACATAACTATGATGTTTTGACAAACATATCCATCACAGTCATTCAACAGAACAGGAAATGTATTTATACATGTAGATGTATATGTGTGTATGTGTGTGTGTGTGTGTGTGTGTGTGTGTGTGTGTGTGTGTGTGTGTGTGTGTGTGTGTGTGTACATATATATATATATATATATATATATATGATCATTATCTAAGAACTAGGCTTTTACCAGTTACCTTTTTTTTCTGTCTGTGTAACTTCTTTCTGTGTTACTGTTACTGTTTTATAAGTCTAATATAGTAGTATGTAGTATAAGTTTATCTCCTATTTTTAGCATTTGTTTTGTGTTGAAACTTATTTTTCTTCCTACCTTGTATTTTTACTCATATTATACCTTACGTGATAAATCTTTGTTTATTGCCTGTACTGGAGCTTTTCTCCCCGGGCCTCTACTGAAAACGGATATTATGTCCAGTTAGACTAGCCCGGTCAACAAATGTAAAATAAAATAAATAAATAAATAAATAAATAAATATATATATATATATATATATATATATATATATATATATATATATAGATATAGATAGATATATATATGTATATCTAAATATATACATATATATATATATATATATATATTTATATCTAAAAATATATATATATATATATATATATATATATATATATATATATATATATATATATATATATATATATATATATATATATATATATATACATACAAGCATACATCTATAGATATATATGTCTACATATATAAGTCTACATGTATATATATATATATATATATATATATACAGCAATATATACATATATATATATATATATATACATATATATATATATATATATATATATATATATAAATATATATATATATATATATATATATATATATATATATATATATATATATATATATACAGATATATATCTATAGATATAAAAGAGAACATATCAAATACAAATATGACCACAGGTACCGTTAATAGGGTTGAGAGGGCCCAAGAAACATACGTCTTGTATGTACTGATATCCCACCCCCACAGCCAAACAGGTCTGCCCTGCAATACAATGCCAATTGTTGCAAGTCCCATAACCAGGACCTGACACAACATGGGCACAAGATGTTAACAGTAATCCATCCCCCTTGTATGATGTCAGGCTGGTATCAATAACATATCATGCAATACAGTCTGGCAACCATAGGGAATGTACAATGTGGAAGCAATACACATTCCTAAGATACATATACACAGACAAGTATATGCAGATACATATGTGTATATATATATATATATATATATATATATATATATATATATATATATATATGTAATTACACATACACACACTGAGATATGTATAGGAAGATACATATTTAGAGGGTGCACACCATACAGAGGAACCAGTATGCCTGCAGTTGCCACCTTACCAACTGGGCACTGTATGAGTCACCCATACAAAAGACAATTATTGTCCAAAACATATACCCACAGAGAGGTCAAAGGATATAACACCACACACAGGTTTGCATACATGAAAAAGCTTTATTTCTGTACTATTACAGTTGTATATGCCATGTCATATAGCTGTTTAGACTCTGAAATACTTACAAATAGACTATTGCAACTCTCAAACAGATAGATTAATACAGTATTCCAGAAAACATTACATACGTTGCTGTCCAGGCCACTGCCTTCAAGTAGTACAGCAGTAAAAACAGACAGGGCCACAGGATAACAATCAATCAACAGTAAGTAATGCAGATGTATAGTCCAGCAGCCTCTATCTACACTACAATGTACACGATCCCTAGCGGGTAAAGACCTCAGCTGACACAATGGGATGTATCTGTTACATAACAAGGCATAACTGAAACCATCACAATCACAGTGACAAACAGAACGGTCTGTATGGCAGGAAGCAGTATGCCTCCATTTTCCCAAGGTGAATTGTATGGTAATGTACATCCAGATACCTTAAGGCAGCTTACTCCTGATATCCCTCACATGTTGTAACAGCCTAGGTTAGTTATGGTGCACCCTCCATAGATGGACATACAGGGCCATATACCACTGTTACATACACTGGCCTCTGGACTGCATAAGGGCACACATGTATTGTGCAGATGAAGCCCACACATATATGGACCCAACCCCACAATACGTTTGGGGCCACAAAATCAGTGGAATGATGGCAGGAATGGCAGCATGGCATACTCACAGGCCACTATATAACAACCCCTTACAGTATGTCATATGTACAAAGCCTGGTATGTAGGTGGAGGACAGAGGCTCGAAAACAGGCCCATATTTGAAATAGTGGTGTCATACACTAAGCAAGTTGCTGGTGTTACAGGATAGTCTGCAACATAGCCCTAGGAATATGAAGTCAGAAACACAAATGGATGTAGCCATGTATTGATAGCACTCAACACACACACACATCCAGTGATATATCTGCACAAGACCTGTGTGGTGGACAGGCAAAACATAACATGCACACCTCTGGCCATCAAGTGGATAGGCACACAGTTGAGAGCTATGCAGACAGACTGCAATCCATGTTAAACTAGTATGTATGCACAAACCCTGTAACATTGGTGCTATACAATGCATGCAACATTACTCACACTCTGTTTGTAGCTCTGGAACCTCATACAAATACGTAGCTGGTCTGAGTGTGAAAGTTCTCTTGCAAGAGTTATTGCTACCTGTTGTCTGTAACACTGCTGCCCACACACAGGAAGGATGTCCACCATACAGGAAAGGTAAAGGGACCACGCCCACATGATGTAAGGATTTATAGTAGTGGGTTGCCATGACAGTGGTAATTGGAAGTACTACACAGCATGCTGCATGCAGGTAGCAACTGGATGGCACTGATTGGTGCACAGGCAATCACCTGATCATGTGCATCACCCACAAAAGCCATGTTGCAATCTATTCCAAGCAGCTCAATCCGTTTACTGGAGAGAGAGAGACAGAGAGACAGAGAGAGAGAGAAGGAGAAAAAAAAAAAACAGATCCAGAACCACAACCACTCCAAAAACAGAAACAAAGGAAGCAGGCTAAGGTCATAGCTAAGGAGAAAAAAAATAACTCCTACAAGGACACTATACACAACAGACCTAATCCCCACAACAGGTATGTGCAGTATATATGCATGTAATTGACTGCAGTACTTGGTCCATAATACTGTGGTAGATGATGTGGAATGTTACACATATGCCATCAGGTGTTGCTCTTTTAATGATCTTCAGTTGAACAACTGCTATGGACATTACAGTCTGTCCCTGTAGGTAGTGGGCCATACCTGTCAACTGTGTAGAACAGCACCTACTGACAAGATGTAAGCCAATATAGTGTGTGTTGTGTAATGGAAAGGATGTATATTACTGTGGCCAAAAGCTGATAATGGAAGTAATGCCATAATGCTGGACACATGGGTTCCAGAGCGCACCACTTGCAGGACACTCAGGTTAACATTTATTGTAGCATGCTGAAATGCCATAGGTGTGTAATAGGCTTACCTGCAATCTGGCCCTATATATACCTCCTAATGTTAGGCCGTGTCCATATCTGGCACCTGTCTGTGTTGTAGTAAGGCAGAATAGTGCAGCTGTGCAGGACGTAGAGTTTGAGATTGTGGACCTGATGTCTGAATGTATCCCATATATAGGTATGCACACATATATATATATATATATATATATATATATATATATAAATATATGTATCTACATATATGTCTACAGGTATACAGATACCCATATGTAGACATATATATATATATATATGTATATATATATATATATATATATATATATATATATATATATATATACACATATATACAACATAATATATATCTACACACACACACATATATTTTATATATATATATATATATATATATATATATATATATATATATATATATATATATATATATATGTTCATTTGTCTACATATATACAAACATACACACATATATGTATGTAAATACATGTCCCCGATATTACCACCACAGCACTGCATGCTATGTGTGAGGGAACAGCACACATAGCAATACACACAGATATATACAGCTGTAAGTGTGTTCAACATGGACAGGTATGTCACATGTGAACCCCTTGTTGGGACCACATTGCCCTTGTCTGTGAAGTAGGGAATGGGAATATGGGGAAGGATGACAGGTATATTTGTGGAGGTGGTCCAGGTTGGTAGATATAGAGGACAGCCTACAGGGGTGGTATATGACACATATGGTGTGCAAACACCCTGGATGGTGTGTGTGGTCTGCAATGTGGAAGCCCCATGGGCCCTCATCTGGAAACAATGGGAACATGCTTCCCACCCATTGCTACTCACAACAGCAGTCCACGGCCCTGAAGGTGCCTGGTCTGGTTGCTGAGCAGGAGGAGCATGTTGACCCTGTGAATGTTTACTGAGTGCCTCAAGGTAATTTAGCACATCCTACAAGTGTCTGTGGAGCCCCCTATGGAACAGACCATGGGCCTGACCTCAAGTAACAGGATCATGTTTGTGTGTGCCCCCAGGGGGACAGCATCCCCTGAGGTGGTTCCACCTGAAGGTAGTGCTGGACCAGTAGATGAGGAGGCCCCAGGGTTGGTCCCACATGTGATATGGCCTGATAACATGGCCAAATGAGGTTGTAGATATGGTTCTGCTGGCAACTATTCCCTAAACATGCTTTTCTGTCACTGCTATAGAACATATGTGGGTAGTAATAGTCTACACAATCCCGGAACATGTCCAACAGCATGCGTAGGTATCCCCAATAACACAGAATGTCAAATATGCAGCAATCACATAGCAAGCATACCACATGCATATATGTAACCATAGTGGCCTTGACAATGGCATGCAGGTGATTTAATCTGTAAAAGGCCAGCAATGATAGTGTCCACACAGGGAACATGGCTATAAACACATAGCACAAAGTGTGGTATAAGACAATATATGTCCCACTAGTAGGTAAGCTGTAGCCATACCTATTGAGTTGTGTTAGCAGTTTGTTGTCACTGATATGGTGGGAGGGTTACAGAGATTTGTATTAAGAACTATGGTAACCTTGCTATATAAAATGTTCAGACCTGTTTCTATTTTTATGTCTTTCAGGCAAGATGTCCCATGGCCACCTAACTGCATATTCAGTGGCAGAAAATGATATGCTGAACTACCTTATCCAGTGCTACTCTATCTTATTTGGCAGGGCCACCCATGAGCAGCAGGAGCTGACTACCCTCTGGAATGATCTAGTCCACAGAGTCGATGATGTCGGCCTGCATAACTGCAGTTATGAGCAGGTCTATCTTCATTGCTCTAACCTGCTTTGCAATGCCCGTTAGTGTGCTACTGCAGCTTGGGGTGATCATCTCACTACAGGGGGGACATGCCATCCATCCCTTCCTGAAATGTGTTGAGGAGCTCCTCACCAGGCTCGTGGCACCTGCCCGTCCGCACATCCAACAACTGGCAGACATCATTGCGGAGGTGGCTGCTACCCACATACTGGCTGAGGAGCGTGCATGTAAGGCCACAGGGCACATCAGCAGACCACTGTTGCATATGCATCCGCATCTGTAGAGGTAGATCATGCATATCTGACATGTTATATATATAGCCTGTTGCTGCATAGTATTAATAAACAATTGTGCATAAGTGGTAGTATTGTGGACTTGTACTGTTGATGTACTGTGATGCTGCATGCACCCTGTAGCAATGTCACAGCTGTGGCCACTGACATCGCATCTCTCACACTCTTATGTAGGACCCTCTGATATATGACCAGGCAGCTGCCTGCAGCTGGTGAGTACAGTTTATGTTGATGCTTGCCAATACACTGGGCATGTAATGACTATGGTATATTCCATGCACACATCTAACACACCTACTTATAGTGCATGTTGTACATGTTCAAGTATTGTTGCTGTTAAATGCACTGCATCACAGTGGTGACCATGATGGGGTATTGGAAGGGTATGTCAGAAACCTGCAAGATAACTAATATCCTGTCATTGCAAAATGTGTCCACATGGATTAACATAATGGTGGGATACAAGGCCTATAGTAGGGACAGGTCTGAAACATCACCCTTATACAGTGCAGCAACAGTGTATATACCAGTATTACAATGGCAACTGTTACAGATCTACACTATGGCATAACATATTTCTGTGGTCCACTTTATTAGCTGGGACTAGGCTGTAACACATGGTGTTCAGTGTATGGGACACCGCAAACTGACACAAATGTGTAGGCCATACTTGTCAAGCATCTGCAAAAAGGCTGAAGGTGGGGAGGTTGTGTCAGCATGACACACCAGTGCACTGCAGCAGGGATCATAAGGATGCTAAGAATGGCTGTATCTGCACACAGTCAGGTTCAAGAACTGCGGCAGACATGATCTTACCACACAGCAATAGTGACGGTAGTGTGTGAACACCAAGGGATGTGTACACGAGTATACCTTGCAATCATGCAGCACTACGGGACATGTGTAGGGCACACTGACCTTACACTGGCAAATGCAGATGGCCCATGTGAGTATACCCCTGCCAGGAATAGTGACTGTTGTAGTGCACATAACAATAGGTGCAACAAACCGTCATGATAAGGGTGTGCACACATATGCACACACGGAATGTATGCATCATGTCAGCATCCACACACCTAACACATTTCGTGGACACTGCATGTGAATGTACAGGACATATGCCACATATCAGGCTCATGTGCTGTTAATATATGCAGTGATGTGGTCCCATGGCAGATCAAGGAAGGGTGCATCATATCAATAAGGGTGTGTACAGTCCCCATAGCCATGGTATGATCTGACAGTTGTCAGTGTAATAGTATTGGATTGGTCATACATGGTTCGCTGATGTTGAGATCTGTAAACCAGACATCAGGCATTCACAAATGACATGTGTCCAAATATCATCTCAGGTATGTGTCACTGAAAATATAGGGACTGTGAGCATTATAGCAGACATAACTGACACAGTACTACACATTCAACAATGGGTTGTACACCTGTGAGATTTGGTGCACAGTACATTGCAGGGTGCAGTACAGGTGCACGGCAATACTGTGCACATGGGTGCAGTGTTTTCCAGGGGAAGGGGCATCACCTACTAACACAGCCCATGCATCACATACATGTATACTGTTGCTAGCATGGATTGACTATAGCTGCATGGCATGCTGTTGTGTACCATATGTGATTTTCGCGTTGTTCATATGGCAGTACTTTCCTTTGGGATCGTGCAGTACATGGACATGGACTGACACATGACACACCAAGAATACTTGATATGTAATCACAGGACAGCTTATAGTATAATAAGGTTTGTAACATGGAACATGCATTGGGAGGGAAAGTAGACACCAGTTATACCCTTAATATCACATTCAGCAGAAAGGTGAATGAAAACCCACATATGCAGCACTACAGATGCATTGGGAATCACTAGACGATACCAGGGAGTGTATCCTTATATTACAGTTGTCACATGATAGTTTGATTGAGCAGCATATCTGGCATGTACAGAGCAATACTTACACAAGACACTCCAGTGCGTGACATTATGGAGTGAAAGTAGCAGCCACTCACATATAGGGACCATGCTCATGATGTCTGGACATACACACGGTGAACACTGAATGACAGCAGTGAGGCCATGTAAAACCTACTCCACTCAGGTCAAGGAGCAATGGAGTAACAGGTCTTGTGTTGTGATCACTTGGCTAGGCATTTAGAGGCATGATACGTTAACGAGTGGTATTAATGTGTCTATGTTATCAAGTGTGATGCAAGATGGTGAACTTATTGGAATAAATGTGGGACAGTCCGTAAAATCACGGACAGGTAGGTATTAAGGTGGAATGTGTGTGTGTGTGTGTGTGTGTGTGTGTGTGTGTGTGTGTGTGTGTGTGTGTGTTTGTGTGTCTGTACTGTTATGCAATGTTGTACAGGTCTTAAAGTAACAAAGTACGAACAGCAACAACTGCACACAGAACTTCAGGACCAGCAAGGAACTAACCAGGAGATATTTTAATAACAACACATCCACTGACTAAGCGCTTTCACCTAAAAAGGCATCTTCTACAGGTCTTAAAGTGTGTTTCTTGTTTTCCCCCACAGGTGGTGAGGTGGGTCAGGGTCCCTCCTGCATGCAATCTGATGTTGGTGTCCATACAGACACCAAAGATGATGATAGTACTGTTGAGGCACAGGTGGGGTTGTCAGGGGCAGAAACTGTGCCATCATTTGACATCCCCCTTTTAGCCACCCCAACCACGCACACAGTTTCAGTGTCTATACTTACCCATCATCAGTGGCCATAGCAGAGGGACAGTTGGCAGTTGACGGCAGTGCACAGGAGAGAGTGGTATCCATGCCTACTGTCTGGTCACAGCAGGCATAGCCAGATGTCTGGCAGGGCACATCATAGGAGGATGTAGCAGGGTGCTCATGGTAGGGCCGCTGGTCATCATGCCCCTGGCAGAAGCACCATAACTGGTACCACCAGGCGCATGTTTCAGGTTGTCATGGGGGTGCAGGCACATATAGAACTTTACACCAGACAGGAGCTGAGGCTGCAGAGGGCTGCTGTCACATCTGCAAGCAAAAACTTCCATGAACTGTCTAGTGCTTTCCATGCTCATACTGAGGTCATGAATAGACGGTTTGGTGAGATGGTGGGCCTCATCGACTATGATTTGTCCATGCTTGAGCATGTGATGGGAGTGTGGTGATGGTTGAGTTGATGTAGGCCAGCAACAGCAACAGCTGGCAGACAACGTGGATATGCTAGGATGCCAAGGCGCTCCTGTAGTGGCAGTACCCGCCCCAGAACTGCAGGGGGGGTGCTGTTCACACCACACCACAGCAGGCCATGAGCTTGTGGTCCTGGCCAGTCTCAGGAGGGACCTGGTTCTAGCAGACATCTGTCATCAACATGGGAGAGTAGCAGATCAAGCCCTGTACCTGGATGTGCCCATGGAACCTCTGGCAGGCACAGTACAAGTGTCCGTGGCTGAAGGTGGTGAACTGCACACCCTGCCAGATATGGTCTGCAGCTGTCCAAAAAATACCTGTATAGGGCAGGCACATAGCAAAACTGTGTGCATGCATGTCCACACACTACACGAACACACCTAGGGCAACCCAATACCTACACACACCACATCATCATGCCTAGTTCAACTAATTACACTCCTCACCTACACACATGGTGTCAACTGTATGGCCCACCCTCGGCCTCTGGCAAACCAACAACACACCCTGTGCATATGATGATACCTGTGCCACATCCCTGTCATGCATAACATCGATGCAGGGACAGGCTAATATAGTTCTGATGCACACGGTGAGTGTACTACAGTGTACTAATGTACTGCAGTGTAGCATGTTGTCAGGAGTAATGTTTAATGCACAGATGTCAGGTAGTGTAGCCATCCAGCAATGATGCATTATAGCTGTTAGTAACTCTGGGTGATTGTGGTCTCCATAATGTTATTCATTTGTGTTGTAGGTGTACATGTGTCAACAGGAGGATGGTCTGCTGTCATATTCCTCAAGGGGTATGGCACTGTGGTGACACCATGACTGTGACATATCCGGTGTACAGTTGAACACATGTCACAGGTCTGTATAACAGTTGTTGCCTGTGCCACATGGACAGGTGACCTTCTGGGACATGTATAATCACCAACCTGATGTAGACCC